>NW_009911534.1:27793-54265 GCF_000696875.1 Nestor notabilis | reverse complement strand
CCTTTTTTTTTTTTTTTTTTTTTTTTTTTTTTTTATTCTTATCATGTTGGAATTCTCCCTTCTCTCGGCAAAGGGCCACGTTTTCTGCCTGTGATTTTCTCCAGTTATGACACTTGCAGTTTAATAACATTGCTGCTGAGCTAATCCTGGGGCTGCTGAGTCACTTTCACCTGTGTTTGACAAAGCCTCAAGTGAAATCCTCGGCATCTATCTGAGCTTCCTCACGGGATCTTTCTGCAGTTCCATTTTGCATTGTTTGCCAATGCTGACTACTGCTTGAAGTCACTAATTGGCAGTTTCATTTACAGGCTGGCAATGCCAAGACTCTGTTCATTGGTACCAGTGGTACTTTGGAGTAACAGTGTCTTGGACAAATGAGTTGAACTTTGCTTTGCCATGTATCAAACGTGCCAGTCTCTATGAGTAACTGCAACACCTTCAAGAACAGGCATGAAATCTAGACTCTACCATCCTAGCTCAGGTCATTGCCTGTGCTGTATTATTAAAGGAGAACAGCAGAGTGATCCATCCTCATCTGTCCTCTCAGGTTCCAACAATAAAAGTTAGGGACTTCCTGCACCAGATGTTTCACCAAAACACTGTGTTTTAACAGCCAATAATGGAAATATCCTTCACGATTCCTTCTAAACTCTATTTGAATTGATTTATACTTTGGGATCCATGTTATTTTTGGCCAGTGAGTAACACAAAGCAACTGAAAGTTCTGTAAAACACCTACCTGATATTTTTAACCACTTGAGAGATCCTTTGAACACCCTCTAATGGTATCTTAAGAGGAATCATCATACTTGTTCACATGTCAACATGTCTCTGTCTTACATACTTTTATACCATATTTCCTGCACTGTCTTTTCCTTAGTCATTTCTTGGTTACCTACAAGAAGTGTAGCTTGGCCCCTTGAGATCATAATTTTTAAGAGCTTTTGGTGGCAAATCTTGACAAAAGTACTCACATATCCACACGCTCATAATCCACCTTCACAGAGCCATAAATACGTTTGTAGGGTGTCACATTCTCACAAAAGCCCACTTCCCACACTCATCCATGGCACAAGTAGTTCTATTTATTATCACCATTCCTATGAATTTGCAAGTTGCGTAAGTTTGACCTACTGATCTTTAGTACTTGTAACCATTAAGGGAAGTCCTTGTAAACACAGATGTCACATTTCCTATCTTTCATTTTTCCTCCACTGCTATTAACGTAAGCAGTAGCTTACTCCACAGCAAATAATTCATTAGTTTTGTAGACTTCTTTCAGAAACCTAAGAGGACTCTTTATAGGAACTTTTAGACGTTCTGAAAGAAGAGACTTGAAACTTCAGAGACTTCTAAAGGTTCTTCTAAAGAGAACTCTGGCTTTCAGAAGCCAGTCATCTGGCTTGCTGTAGGCTTTGCTTATTTATTACCATTCATTTTGTCAAGATCTTTCACTCACTGAACCCCTTCAGTTGATATTTACCAGGTTTCCCTGTAGCTCATTATTATTGTTACATCCTAGGTCAGTAATAAAGATCATGTCAAAATGAAAGTTGGATTGTCACATTCTGTCAATAACACTTTGGCAGCAAATGTTGAAAACATGCATGTTCTCATTGCTATGTTCTTTGGAAGCAGATCACTAGATCTTTTATCAATGGTGGATCATTCAGTAACTGGCTTGGATCTAGCATATATTCCACACTATTGATGAAACAAGCTGATGAGTGACTCTTCCACGGCAGTTTCCATTTTAAGTACTGTTCCGTCATAGTATGTGTAACCACTATGCTACAAATATCTGAAGTATTTCTTCTCTTCTCTAAAATATTTCTGATGTGCATCTGCTCTTAGTGATCTGTTCGTTTTTTGGCAACCAAGGTTGTCAATTCCATCATGATCTAAAGGGTCCCTATAATTCTTTGAATTATTACACTCACAATATCACAGTCAAGGTGCCAGGGGTGTTTCTTCCCAAAGTGCTTTCTGTTGGCAGACCTTAACCTCTCAGGACCTTAATTAAGGTCCTCCATCCTTAGTTAAGACCTCCGTGTAGCAGAAGCATTAAGTAGTGGTTTGCACAGTCACTTTTTTTAGAATGGTGGTCTGATCCCATTTGCCTTCTCATTTTACTGAACTCATTTTACTGATCAACAAAGGTACCAAGATGCCACATATCTATACTTTTCATTCTTTTCAGCACTGCAGCCTTAATTTATCATGTTTTTACACTTAACCCACATCTTTTGCTCTTTTAAAGACTTTGAAGATTGTTTCTTGATATGATAGCAATACACAGCTCTTTCTGTTAGCTGTACTAAAAATTACTTTTTGTAACTATTTCAATATTATAGTGCCATATGTGGGAGAGAATCCAAAAAACGTTCTTCTCTGACAACCACCCAGCACAATGGAAATGAGCAGTTTAACAGAGTAACTTTAATCACAGACAGATACTAACCTAATTAAAATTTGTTTCACTAAGAGCTGGAAATTCTCAAAATGAAGATATTCTGAATATATTTCAGTATCTGTTCTTTCATTTTCGTTACTCTTCCCCCTTGGCGGAAAGTACACAACCAGTTACTGGTTTTCTTCTTTCACTCCAAATTTCTGTCATTATCCAATGTAACCAGCAGTTTTCCCATGCAAATACTCATTGTTCTCAGTATGTCTGCCCTTCATACAGCTTCTCATTTCATGGTAATCACACGAGATCTTTTCTTTTTAAAATCATGCTGTACCAACAAGATAAAAGAACATAAAAGGAATCTAAGAAAAAAAACCTCAGCTGAATGGCATGGAAAGCAATGGAACATCTATTTATCAGTTTCTATTCCTTGAAAACATTGATCATACAGGAAAAGACTGTTAATCACCATATTATTTTTTTGATCTCATTTTTCCTCCCCTTTTCCTTGTGAGATATACACTTAGACCAAAGCCAACACTCTTCTAAGGTAGCAAAATTATAAATGAATCCATCTCTGTCCAACTGAACAAAATGTAATGTCTCAAAGGCATCATGTTCTTTTCTGGAAAAAAAAGAAGATTCTGGTTTATGTCTAGTTGTCAGTCAGTTATCATGACATCTAATAGTAAAAAGTAATCTGGAAAAAAATAAGCTTAAACTTTTTCCTGAAGACTGAAAAGTTCTTTAGAAACAAGGCAAGGTGTGTATGGGTCTCTTTGGTATTGCTTTGGTATTAAATATTCAGATCCCATCTGCTTCTTTACTTATAGCCTACTTTGGAGAAATGGCTATTCATCACAACAGTAAAAATGCACCTTTCATTACTAGCAGGTTTTGTGAAACACAAGACTTCTGTAGTATGTTTAATAAAGATGTATCTTTCTTTTACTCTAGTGGATATGTATATCAGAGCATACGTAAGCGTTCAAGTGCAAGAGTGTATGCAATTTTACTCATCTCTGATCTCGAACGATTTATAAGAAAATATTGAAATTTCTTACAAAACAATTAATATTTCAGTGTGGAAAAAAAAGCTAAACTTGTAATAGCTGCATATCAAGTAATCTATTCTGTTTTACTTTGTAGATCTAGAGGGTAAAGTTTTACAAGAAATATTTCCTTCAGGAGGCTGTCTATGACATTAAAAGCAAGTTACATCACCACGTGGACTAAAACCTCACAAAATTGGAATGAAGTTCTCCTAAGTCAACGTTAAGCAACTGAACAGCTGCCTACAACAGACTTTTCATAATGAAAACTTTCTAAATACAATTAAGTCTGCAATTTGAATCATTTTATGCAGTATCATTAAATACAAAGACTGTCAGAAACAGAAGAGACTAAAACAAACACTGTTACTGCTCATTCTGTGATTTCCTGACAGAATATTAGTCTTTCAAAATGAACCACACATTTGCGACACAGACACTGTAGGATTAGGAAGACTGTGGGACCAAGAGTACCAAACCCACAAATGGAAGTGCTTATCTAGTTATGGAAAGTGTATGAAGCTATTAATTTCAACAGTGTAGCATACTACTGTGTGCACACCTACATCTCCTAAATATAGGTAGCAAATACGTGCCAGTTTCTATTATTTTTACTTTTTAATAAATTGGCAGTTTCAGAGACTATTCTGCATTTAATGAGGCAACAGTGAAATTCTAAGACATCTTACATGTTAAAAGGTTTCAAGCGAGGTAAAAGCAAAAAGTTCATTAGGTTAATACATAAAACATAACCACAGCCTCCATCAGCAATTCATAAACACTCTTTAATATATTCACACTTTAGAGAAAAAAATATCTTTGACCATTGGATCAAGATTAAACTCTCTAGGAACTAAAATAATTTGGAAAGATTTCTCTTTGATATAATTATTCTTCAGCTAGTCTCTCAAATTCATCGAAATTAAACATCATTCCCAGCAGTGGTAAAACAGACTTTCAAGATCCGGAAACTATAAATACCTATGTGCCTCCTTAGATACCTATGTAGTTGGCCTAATTTTCCAAAGTTACTTTGAACATAGTAGTTTCCTTGATTTTCGCTGATCATCCATAAATGTAAGCAGATTTCACTGGGAGACATATGTTGCTCAGTTTCTCACTCCACCAAAAAAAAAAAAAAAAAATACATGAACAATTTAGGTACCTCCACACCTAAATCAAAGCATTTCTGTTTGTAAATCCCACCCCCTCCTTGAGTTGAGCTTCTTACCTGAGCAATGGACTGCCAAAATGAGAAGCTATAACACAAATGAGTCTGAACCACACAATGAGCTGAATATCAAAGTAAACCACATTTGCTTACCTTTGCCTTGCGAAAATGGTAGACTACCAGCATGCTTATGAAGTCCAGCAGCATACAGAGTGTTTGGAATGAGATGATAGCCAGCCGTAAATACTTGTCCTCCTGTGCATAGCAGGGAGTATCATCTGTACAGTAAGAACATCCTTCCCTACAGGGCAGGCAGGTGTAGACTTCCTCTGACAATTCACCACCAGAAAAGCGATTTTCTGTGTCCTTTCCTGAAAGTATCAGGAGGATAAAGGGGAGACACCTTTAGTTGTACAGAATAGGCAGTTCATCCATACAGGAGAAGAAGTCTTCTGCTGATCCTTTCCCTCCCTGTTGGCCTCTCTCACCGCGTTACAAAATGGCTTGCCCCAGCTTCTTCTCTCATTTCATTCTCTTTTTGTCACATTCAGAAAACGCAGACCAATTTAGACATGAGGGAAAGTGAGCTTATTAATTGCCAAGTGCTTTCCTAGTGAATTTAAAGTGGGCTAAATCTGCACGGGAATTTTTTGAAGGAGACTTCTGAATGGGGAAAAAATTACATCAAAGATTTGGGAATAAGGAAAGAACTTTACACAGGCACATGAAGAGCAGACCCATTAACTACTTGATGTTCACAGTACAAGCTCTGATCTTATTTCACATTGTTCCTCAATTTCATGAAGATGCTATCTAGTGAATTAATCGGCTTCAAATTAGATAAACCTCTTCTTAATTAACATTTGCTCATCATGATGTTGTATGATTGCACTACTCTGTCCCCAAAGCAGAACCAGTACACTTACACTAATTATAATTTTCCATTGTTCATACAGCACACCAGAAATCTGGAAGACCTATTGGCAAGTTAACATTTTGTCTACAAAAATCAATGATTCTTGGGCTGACATCTTGTCCATCAAAGTGGACCCAGCAACAGAGCAGAAAGAAGGATTCCTATTTTTTCCTGATCCATGAGCACTTGCCCATAACCCCCTGGAATACTGCTTACCCTACAGGCAACAAATGGAATAAAAAGGTGAAAGAAAAAGGGGACAAAAAAAGACTATTGTTAAATAAGAAGGAAAACTGGGTTTGCTGAAGATGTTTGATGTAAGCAAGACAGCCTTAGGAGCTTCCAGAAGCAAGAGAATGTGGCTGAAGCCAAATCAATGGTGTGTTAAAATGTGCTATGACTTTACTATTTTTCTTAAGACTTCACCAGCCTGTCTCCACAAAGAGATCTTCTGCCAAAACTGCTTGCAGGATTCATGTCTAGAACTCCTGTACTGGTATCAGTTTGAACCTCCAAACACATACTACAGCTGTTTTAACCACGTCATCTTTTAGTTTATTCTTTCTACAGAATGCAGCTGGGTAACAGGGTTAAGTTTCCTTGAACCACTGGTTTCTCTCCCATTACTTCAGTCATTTCCAGTCTCACAATAACTGCCTCACTCTTCACTTTTTGAAATCACCTGTAGAGCTCGGCAGATTGAGCTGCATCTGGATGAACTGAAGCAGGTTTTTATTACTGGCTGTATCAAAACTCATGTTTATGTTAGCTCTCAGTAACACACGCTCAAATCAAAGTGACCCCAGATCATGTAATTACACACCCTAACACACCAGCATATGAAAACTCTTTAATGAGGCAAATTTCACTCTTTTAGCTATTTAGAAGCTAAATATCAAATCTAAGGTAGCTATGTAGGCTCCTCCTTCTATATTAAATGGAGAAAATAAAGGTTATTTGCCTGAAGAGTTACTTTTCCCATATAAAGACAATTTCTACCTTTCTAAAGCAGCAGAAGTACCCTCCACGGGAGCCCTGCTCTCGATGCTGACTGCAGTTGAAACCCAGGTGACTAATACATGCCAAGCATACACATTTTAGACAGCTGATATGAGGTAAAACAAATCTCATCTTCATCCCTAATGATCAACGCTGTTATGATCTCTAGCCACATTATTTTTGTGTGTTCCATGGCATTTGGTATGACAAAAACCTAAGAATTAATTTTTTTACAGTAGTTAAATCCCAACTCTATCATAAGTCACTGCACTGCAGGAGGAAACAAACGTCCCAACTCTATCATAAGTCACTGCACTGCAGGAGGAACCAAACATCATCCTTTCTCTACCAAAAGATTCATACAACCCAGAGAAAAAGCACTATCACAAAGCTGCCTTCTGCGACACTCCACAGTATAAAAAGGGAAACAAATACTCACCAGATAAACTGTTGAACAAACTGTGCTATTTATGCTACATATACACAGGACACACAATATGTCTCATATATATACGTGTGTGTGTGTGTGTGTGTGTATATATATATATATGAGATATACTGAGTTAAGTTATCTTGGTCAATTTGTATGCAAACCAGATCAAATCAGTAAAAAACTGGCTAACCTATGACATAGGTCAAAAGATTTAATATCTGGAATCTAGGGCTGTGAACAAACAGGGAATTCTGAAGCTTTCCTAATATTAAAAGTTACTGACCTTTCCTGTATAAGCCCCATCACTTTTTACATCAGAAAGCAGAGTCTGAGAATAACTAATATAGGAAGGAACTTGGAATTTTAATTTGCAGATCTGTTGTATGCAGGCATGATTTTACAAGTACCAAGTTATATAATCCTGCACATGATTTACCTGTACAAAGCCGCTTAATCTGTATCTAGGACTATCACAGGGATGTACATTAAGCGTTGAATGATACTAAAGGTATTTCTGTAGTGGAATGGGAACAGCTAGGGTTCACACAAGGCAGGAGATAATACACACAATCATGCACCAAGCTCATGCACCAAGCTTGGTGAAAGCTACTCATTGCCATTCCACAGGCATTTATACAAACTGCTCCTGCAGCAGAGAACTGATGGCATGAACCTTTGGCTAAAGGATGGTGTGAAGAAGCTGAGAATGGTATTCACACGAAAGCAGGAGGCAAAGAAGGATGCCTTGTTACACCTTCAAGCAACAGCTTTACACCTGTGACTGCAGCATGAGCTCTACTAGCTTAACTGCAACAAATTCGGCACAAAATCTGTGCAGAGATTACACTTTGGTCATATGATGAAAGTAACAGACATCAGCTTTGGGCATGCAGTTTGTATGTTTTCCCTGCTGAGTATCAACAGAGTTCTGCTTCCCTTATGGTAAGCATCTCAAGTCTAAAGCACCACACAATGTGTGTCCCAGGCAAGTGTAGGATATATGTCATTCATATCATAGAGCCAGCCAGACTGTCAGGCCTGACCCATCTCTAATACCTCATAAGCAAGTATTAAAATTTGAATGCTCCTCTGAATTCTCCTTTGCAGATTAAGTAAAATGAAAATGGGTCCAAGGCCAGGCTGGACAGGACTTTGAGCAACCTGGCCTAGTGGTAGGTGTCCCTGTCTATGGCAGGGGGATTGAAACTAGATGATCTTTAAGGTCCCTTCCAACCCAGACCATTCTCTGATGATTCTATGAAAACAATTACAGCCTACACAAACCTAGAGGCTAGGACATTCTCATTTGCCCTGGACAAAGAGAAAACTACTAGAAAATGTCCTCAATACTTGTGCTTAAGCACAGATGCCAAAAATACATAGCAAGACTTCTTTTCATGTTTTTAAATTTACTTACAAATCAAATATTCTTCAAGTGGGTATGTTTTACAGGATCCCCAAGAGTATCACGAATGACAAACCAAAGGGCTAGAACTCCTTAAGTGATTATATAATCTGAGAGTTGCAAACCACTGGGATTTTACTGTACAACCCTGATGAGGATAAAAAGGAGCCCTGCATTATTAATACTAGCTCTGTTCTCTTTTTTCTATTTTTCTAAACTCATGCAAAGGCACTTACTCTGAAAGCTGTTCACTGAGAAGATGTTGGGATCATAGAATCCAGCCTTGCAAATACATTTGTAGGCTCCGAGCACAAATCCAAGGCCTTTAATTGGCATGCACTGTGAGAAAGGGAAAAAGAAAAATCATGCAGATGATTATACAACTATACACTCAGATGTACATTCAAGCATAAGAACATTACAAGATACTGTGAGTAGACTTCTAAGAATAAATAGGCAGCCCTTCCAGTCTGACAGTGTTTTCTCAGCAACTTTTCAAACAGTCGTATCAGTCCAGGTTTTTTTTTTCCCTTGTTGCTCGTCACCAACAAACAGCAAAGAGTTGCAATCAAGTTTGTCCCACTGATAAAATGAATGACCAAGTGCCAAATTTGACTCTTGTAGTTCGGCTCTAGGTGGGACATCAGATGGCTGTGCTTTTTCTTGAAGAGTTTCCAGCACTTTTCCCAGCACAGTAGGTAGGTTTCAGATGGCTGGAGCTCACGCTACCTAAGGAAGAACATGGACACCCACAGCCAAGTCACCAACCTTCTGCAAGCAGCATGTGTTGGTGCCCCCACCACAACGGCAATCATACTGGAGTGGAGACTGACCCGGTCAAATCAAAGCCAACAGCTGGTTAGGGAAAATGGCTGCAGAACTAAATCCGACCTAGGTGAAAGAGAGCAAAGCTATGCCAACGGGAACCCCATGCTTCTGAGCTCTCTTGTCCCTTTTCGAGGTAGTAACATGAAACAAGTTTTATTTTAACCTCACTTTTGCTTAATTTTGACATTAGGACAACCACAGCAAATTTCTTACAGTGACAGAACATCTACTGTCAGACCATTTCTGTACAACAAATAGACCCTGCCTAATAGAAAGGGAAGAAACAGCTCAGCAACATAAAGGCAGAAACACTGGTAAGATCTTTTTCCCCCAGTAGAGCTTATTTCACTTCATCAGACCAAAGTAGTTTACTGTACTAGATGCCTTTCCCATTCATATGGGTGTACCTATATATCAACTTGCCTCCATGCACAGGAACAAGACACTAGCAGTTCCTCAGTGAGCAATTGAATGATTTAACTAAAACATGCTCTATCCTCTCGCTTCCTTATGTTTCACTTGTTTGTGACTGTGACTTTACAATATGCTTCAATCTCTTAATGCCCACGACTGGGAGGAATATGCAGAGAACATGGCTTATTAAAAAAAGAAATCTGCATTTCAAAAATCAAACGCACGGCAAGACAGGAGAAGTCTGCAATAGCACTCAAGAAAAACTGGATTTTCTTATCTCAAATTTCAGCTTTGTGGCATAATTCTGCCTGATGTTACGAAAGCCACTTTGCTTTTCTTTGCCTCGGTTCCCCAGATGACATTGTCTTTTCTTGTACCCTTTGCCAACCTGATGTCCATGCATGCAGTGCAGGCCTGTGGGTGCTATTGGAAAACAACTAATAAGCAGAAAACTGGTATGCAAGAACAGTAAAAATTCATTCAACCCTTGCATAAACATGAAAGCAAGAAAAAAATGGAAAGAGAAGGCACAGATCATTGTCCTTCATATTTCATCTTCACCCTACAGAAATGTGACTGTTGACAGGGTGGAGGACAGGAGAAATCCAAGTGGGATAAGGGTGTGTGGAAGTCCAGTAACAGCAAAACATCTTTAACCAAGCACAAAAATGTAGTTAAAGTAGTAAAAAGAATTTTTTGGGGGAAAAACCTGCTCTGCCTTTCTGGCCTCTTGCTTTGTAATGGGAAGGTACATGCAGCTATAGAGACTGCATTTGCTTTTTGAAGGCAAGGAAGAAAAGAAGTAGCTTCTACTGTATTCTGAGAACACAGCAGCAACCCTCATACCACATCCACAATCCACTTCCACTGAACAAATTCTCATATAAAATGTATCACAGACTCATGAATCTATTCTGCATTAGAATAAATGCTTTAGTGATGATCCCTTCAAACACATCCAATATTGACACACATGCAAGTCTGTAAAAGTCTGTAACTTTTATTTTATTGCCACTGACCAGTCTAGAACTTTAAATTTAGCAAAACAATTCAAAACACTATCTTTCCTTGGTCTATAATATTACCGTTGTTTCCAGACTTTGGCAGCTATAATGCATACCTTAAAAACCATTGGTCAAATTCTGTTTCTTGCAGTCTATATAGTTCCATGCAAAGGTGTACTAGGGATCAGAAGGTCAGTCTGCTATAAGGAGGGACGAAGAGAAGGAGAAAAAACAGCCTAGATCCCTCTAGATGCAGTTTCAAACTCTGAAATTCCACCCTGCTCAACACTGAATGGAAACAGAACAATTTACAGCCTGACTTTTTCAAATAAATTGCAGCAGCCATGCAAGGAAGAACACTATCATGTGGCTGAAAATGCAGAAAATAATTTTCCTGAAAAGAAAAAAAATACCCTTCTTTTTGCCAACAATATAAGTTACTATTATATTAACCAACAGTGGTAAATATTATGATGAAAAAACTAATAAGTGAATTAGGAGTTTGCTGATGTACAGAAGGAGTTTAGCAAACCAAGCCCAGATTTGTTTAATCAGGGTTCTTGTGTCAGATACAGACACTTTTCCTGGCTGGCTGTGGGTGAATCCACATAATACATAGCAGGCACATCCAATCAACTTTTCTCCTTGCCCTGGCAAGCAGCATCCTGGTTTCCCGTGGCCCCCACGGCAGATCCCAAGCCCTGCAAAGCTGTACTAGCTCAGCCATGGCAGCTCACAGCACCAGTCATGGGCTTTAAACCTCCAGGACCACAGAGACTGAGCAACCCACAACAAAACATGTAGACAGAGTCAGTAAAATATTAATCTGCTGCTGAGTTACTTAAGACTTGACCCATACAGAACTCAGCACCAAAAGAAGCAGATGTGTGAAAAATATCTGCCTCCACATAAGCAAAAAAAGAAAGCATAAAACTGACCTGGTTTGAGATTTCATTATAAATGCGAAAGCAAAGCTTTGGGAATAAAACTACCATGTTCTTGAGTATTTTTTTCTTCATCAGCAGTCATCAGCTTTTTTTAAATCATGCCTTATTTAATTCATAAGAGCAGCTACCATAGGTTAGATCAAAAGCTCCATTTAGTCTTACATCACATCTCTTACATGTCCAGCAGTCAGTATCAAGGCAAACAGTGAAAGATGCAGGGTGGCTATCAAATGAGCCTTCCCCCATATGCCCTTCAGGACATCATTCTCCTAAATGAAATTTGCATTGCTTTACCTTTCAGCCAATAGTATTTATAGATGGCTTAGTTACAATTAAGATCAGCTTTATCATAATCTTTGCTAAAAAGAGAATAATAGGTGCCTGTACCATTCACACAGCACATTTATTCCATCTGTCTATGCCCTGGTATTATACTTCCAGCTTTACAGTATTAGTATAACAACTCCCAGGCTCAACAGAGCATGCTTTAAAATATACAGGCAGCTCAAAAATAAGTTATTCAGTGAATATTTATCTGAAATTCTTTATAAATATATAGCTCCTGAATCAACACAGACACAACATCTAAAGATGTTTAAAAGAAAGTTTAAAAGAAAAAGAAAAAAAGGTTCTATTGGTTTAATTTTATGCTGCTTGTTGTAAAGGACAAAGTTGGAAAAATCTAATGCAATAAGGAATAACTCTGTTGGAAAGAAAATAAATCCTTCAAGTAACTTGTGCAACTGCTTTGGAAGTCTAAGCCAAATCTTCTAGCATAAGAGAGGTAAAGCCCTTTATCAGATCTGATAGCCAGAAACCAAGTGACAAAGTATTCAGCAGATACACAAAGCAGGTGTTACATCCACACCAGAAAACAGAAGAGAACAGACAAAAAGAAAATAGTAGTTTAAGAGAAAGTGTGGGGTGTCATGTCCTACATGTAATTGAGAAACTCAGATAAACCACTAATACTAAATAAATCTGTCCTGTGGCATTCTGGAACAGAGGGGTTAAAGCAGTAATTTTAGAATTTTTTTTTTTTTTTTTTTTTAAAGAAGTCAAAAAACGCAGCCAGACTTGACTTGAGTATTTCAAGTTTTTCAAAGAGCACCTCTGAAAATCTCTATTTCCACAGATATACAGCTATAAGGACGTCTCCCTTTTCTAATGTCAACTCCTTGTTCAAAGGTCATAATACAAGCAAAGTCATGATAGATAAAGCTTACAGAACTAATGCAAACAAGCCCATATTCTTTGCTCTTGTTAGGAGTAGCATGTAGGGATTGTCCAGAAAATTTTACATATGTGAAGAGTCATTTTGTGCCTGGCATATGATGGCAGTTAGAGCAGATTGGTGTCCTGAGACCTTCTTTCTAATCATGTGGTCAAGCACGCTCACTCATAAAAATAAATGTAAGAAGATAAAAATCAGAGTAAAATTCTCTGCGCCAAAGTCAGTGACAGCTTTGTCATTGGAAGGGCTTTACTCATCTTATTTTCTCACTTCATCTACCCTCCAAGCGCAGAGTTTTGTGTTACAGTGTGTTTGCAGCCTCAGAAGCAAACAGTGAGCACACCTGTGCATCTGAGGGCCTTGTGCATCCCCCGGGAGCCCCCTGCTTGCCTCCAGCCAGCTCAGGAGGCAGCCAGCCTGCCAACACTAGTCAAAAGTTTTTTCTCTTCACAGACAAAGTCTTCCTTCAAAAGGACAGGACAGTGGTTACCACTCTGTAATTTACACTGCATGGTTGCATGAGAGGGCCCTACAGATTTTGTTGCCCCTTCTGAGTGAGCTGGTGGAGTTAACAGTTTTTTTAAATTCAAGTTTAAAAATGTGTTTTACAACAACAAGGGACTTCCAATGACACTGAGTTGTTTAAATCTGAGTCAGACAAATCACAGCAACAGCTGATCTGACTCAGCTTAGAGCAGAGGTAGCCATCAGGACAATATTTGCCTTGATAGTTGGATGCTTTGGTAAAAATTCCCCACTGCTTTTTAATGTGATTTTTCATTATTCTGGTTTTGTTAAGTCACGGGAAGAGTCAATACCAATGGTAAGGAGCCTCAGCTCATTTACATTAATAATTATAAATTACATATGACTACTGACAAACCACAAACAGAAAAGTCAGTGTTAAATCATCCTCAGTTCAAGCAGAAGGCATTCTCTAAGTGTAAAGAGACTGCAGAGTCTAATTCTTCTAATTAACCTCTTCTGCAATGTGAATCAATTTGGTGACCAAGCTCTATGTCTGGGGACATACAGGATTCCCTTCTGGTTCTCATCTCCCATGATGACAATGTTATCAGCCCACTGGTGGACAAACGTGACAAAAAAGCAAGTGCTTGTGAAAAAAAATAATGGTGGAAGTGGAGCATTTTGCAAAGAAATGGAAGAGAAATCAGAAACATGCACAAATCATGGAAGTTGCTCAGAAGACGGTGAAGGGGTAAAAAGTTTAATTTAGCAGTGTTTGAAAGCAAGATACTTGGGGGCCACATAGGAGCTAAACAGAAAACTCGTCATCAACACACATGGAGAACCCAGGGTCAGCTTATGAACTGTGCTTCCCACAGTCAGGATCCTTTACAGAATGATGAAAGCACAACAGCAGTTTTCAGAGGATGAGTAGCTTGGACACTCAAAGGTTCTCAGCTGTAACAGTGTTTCAGACAGATTTTTACTTCCTGCTGGAAATACCTGAGCAGGCTACAATCAGGCTACTGTAAAACAAAATCTTCTAAAAAATCTCTTCATATGACAGACTGGAACTGTCACTGGTAACCTGAATATCATTTTAGAACACACTGAACTTTGCTTCTGATTAACATGCTAAACAACTAAGTTACAATCTCTCCTAGAAAACTGTACAGCAATTACAGGTGAACCTGTTAACAGACACCAAAGGGACTGAGAATTTTATAGACATTAAATAATGTTACGTGATTAATTCAAAGGCATTTTCTCAGGACCAGATTTCCCTGGCTTTGAAGATAAATTAAGACTTTTTTCCACTACTATCAGAGGTTAAACTGCATTCAGAGCAAAGTCTAATTCACTTCCTTAGCATCTTACCTACATTAGAGGCAATTATCTTAATACTGAATCTCTACCCCTTTTTTCCTATCACCAGGATATTTTGAGCTTTACAAATAGACAATACTGGAAATATCAAACATTATCTGCAAAATACCTTCCAGATGCTATTAAGGAATATGTCAAAATACACAGAGGTCCTTTACCTCTAGATGTCTGGTTCTGTCAACTACTTCTGCATTCATCTGTACTTGGCGGCAAGTGTTGCAGAAGTTTTCACAGTTGGCTTACCTCTGACAGTAAATGCAATTATCTGCACTGTGACAATACAAATGACTTTCATTCTGAAATCCATTTTGCACATTTATAAACTTTATTAGAAATATTTATTTTGCAATACTAAGAACACCCATTCACATTTTCTGC
This sequence comes from Nestor notabilis, assembly GCF_000696875.1. NCBI lineage: Eukaryota > Metazoa > Chordata > Aves > Psittaciformes > Psittacidae > Nestor > Nestor notabilis. The sequence goes on along the minus strand of NW_009911534.1, from coordinate 39,220 downwards.
TGAAGGCTAATAGGAAATCTAGAATAGCCAGTCCAAGCCAGTAACTCATCAAGAGAATTGTGGAGTTAAATGAGCAAAAAAACCTCATTTAGAATAGGAAAGACAGTGCATGGGAATTGCCCAGATCATCTCACAGAAGGGCATGGCCAAACATCTTGTAGACTGCACCATTCCTTAAAAACAGTCTGACCGATAAAGTACTGCCAGCACGAATAGCCTGCTGGCCCTGCTAGTTGGAAAGGGAAAAAATCCTATAGTTCATCCAAAAGCTAACAAATAGCTGCTGCAATAAATGGGTAATTTAGATGCATAATTCAAGAAGGGGAATTTCTGTAATTTCTATTGCATTTCCCAGCAACCATTGATGTAATTATTTCTTGACCCTTACACATTATTTTTAGGCTGATTCCATACACTGTGAAGATGTACGTGATCACACTGGAACTGTGTATAACAGTTTCTGTCCTTTTTTCCAATCCAGGGTAACTTTTTGGACCTACTGGCTGGTTTCAGATAGTGCAGTCAGGGTGCGAAACTCTCTTAAGTTCCTACGAGCTTCATGAAAATAGCATCCTGGTAGAGAATGGGGACCTTATCAATGTCCCTGCTGAGGGAGAGACTACATCGTGATGACATAGCTTTTACTGTACACTAGAGAATGCTCTCTGAAATACCACAGTCATAAGAAAAGCTTTAGCTGGCACTGGTGCCTTCTTAGACGTCAGCTAACAGCATAAGAAAATGCATAAGGAAAACAGGCTACAATAATCTGATGTTCCTGTTCCTTGGCATTCAGTCCATCTTCAGGACAAGTTGGCCCATTTTTTCAGAGGTTTTTATTACTCAGGACTGCCAGGAGTCTTGAGTTGAGTCCAACTATGTGAAGTTCGGTAAATGATGCTCCTAGTAACAAAATCATTTCTTACTGAAGTTCTACTTGAGTACTTTATATGAAACATGATTGAGGAAACAGCTGCATAAGGGATATGAATTTTATTATCTTTGTTCAATTTTGCAGTATTCTTTCCTTTTATATTAGTGCAACATTAGGCAGCATTGAAGGAAAATACCCACCTCACTGGTACCTCAGTGAAGACACAGCATCTTTTATCACGAAACAGAATTTGACATGATCAATTAAATGAGCCTTTCTGTTTACTTGGAGGTCACCGGTAAAACAAAACTCCCAGCCAGATTCTGTCCATCAACAGCACATATTTTGAAAACATATTTCTTTCATTCAAGAAGACACTCAAGTCCTGCAACAGAGTGACTGCTCCATCCACGACTTAATCAATACCCTTTTATTAATTTTGCTTTATCCAGGACTGTAGCTTCTACAGTTTGACAGTGTGTCAGCTCACCAAGAAAGTTAATCTTGCTTACAAGACAGCATATCAGAGTGTGAGCTTTTCTGCTTGTCACACATACCTCCATGTTCCAGCTACAAGTCTCTCATGCCCTGGGTTGGGATGTCCCTTAGAAATGGAGAGCACAATTTGCTCGCTCATTCAGCCTCTTCTTTAGCACAAGGCAAATACGGGAGTTTTAAAAAATGCATTTGGGTAAGACATACAGGTATATTTTTGGGTAACGAATCAGAAACAAAAGGTTGTAACTAAAACTAATATCAAACAGCAGTACACTGTCTAGTTGCTTACTGCTTCACCCAGGACACCAAAGAGAGATCAACCATGAGAGCACACCATGAAATCCTGTTCTTTTTTTTTCTCTGAGCACTTGCTTTCTTCTTCCAACCTTTATTAGTGTTAAGGAAAAAAATGCTCTCATTTTGAGTAGGTAAGTCCTCACTTAAGGCTAAGGCTAGCCAGAGGGCTGGTGATCCAGCTCCCCATACAGAGCCACCATATTCTAGACATATACCTCAAAAATCTTTCCTCTGTTCTGCTTCCTTTATCTCAAATCTGGACTCTTACTTCTTATCCAAAGCCAGTGTAGCCATGGTGATTCATATCTCACTCCTCCATTGCCTTCTGGAGCTGCAGGGTTTGGCCATGAATATAAATTCCTTGGAAGGCTCTCTACAAATGACCACTTCTGATATTTAATTATGCTTCTCTCTGCCAGCCAGTATTTTTCCCTCAGGTTTGCACTTAATCCAACAAGGCTACTTCTGTGCCCTGTTGATTATAAGCCACTTTTTCCATCCCTGCTTAACTGCCATTTTTTGCCCAAGCTGAACTCCTCCTTTATACAAAGCTACAGCCAGCCTCCATTTAATGTCTTCGGAAGCTGGTGGTGTAACACCAGCTTTGATACAGACCTGTAAGAAGCATTCTTATTTTGACAGACTGAGAATAAACTATTGCATCTAGACATGTATATGAAATATTCCCTTGTCCTCTCCAACACAAGTCCCTGTGTTACAGAATCCTCTTGTATCCACAGAAATTTTAGGCAGGTGCCTAACTGGAGCACATTGTTCATAGCTTAACGAGTCCCAGAGCTCTTGCTGGGACTTTGAGTCAGTGTTATGCCACAACCTCTCTGGAGCAGCCAGGACTCAAAAGCTTTCCAAGGTGGCTTAAAATCTTAGTAGTAGCCCTCCTCCACTGTGAGACCCCAAGCAGGACAGCTTTCTTCTTGTATAAATCCAAAGTATAACTAATCTTTACTACAGAAGTATAGCCATGTTTAATTAATCCTCCAAGATGTATAACAATACACACACAAAGATGAAGGCTAAATTCAAATTTAATCTGGAAGGATAAAATAGACTTTTAGCATTTATTTGTTTAGTACTCTGCTTTCCTTCAGTTCAGCAATGCACCAGTTTTTGAGCCAAGGTCCCAAACCAGCAGACAGCTTAACTAATTCTAAAATGAGCTCCCTGCCAACCCAAATGGCATATGGCAACACTGCAGAGATACAAGAAAGATAACATTGTTCCGGTTTGCAGTGGGAGGCCAAAGCAAAGTATCAAACAATCTCTGGAACCAGAAACTCTGGAACTTTGGATTCGGTTGCCTGCAGGGTAACTACTGGTAATGCTATCTGAAAAGCACACGACTGCAAATATGGAAGCCAGTTTCCTAGGGATCATTAAGAATGTCAGAAAATTCAGCAAGTTCACTCTAGAACACAGGAATCAAAGTGGCCTTCAGGGAGTAAGGTACCTGTCACCTACCAATTGTATTTAATGAACTCAAATAAAAACAGGTCCTAATGAGTAACAAGTAACATGGTACATCCACTGGAGAGTAAGCAAGCTGGAGTTTTCTCTCTATTATTCAACAGCTGCCAGGAGCTGGTTCACAAAGCAGGATGGACTAGATCTTTTCTGACATTGCTAAAATTAAAAAGGAAATTGTTTTCTATTATTAATTACAGAAATGTAACTCTTGTTCTCAGACCTCTCAGAAATGGTGAAATAGCATCTGGTAGCAGTACGTTGCAGACATATAGACCTCAGCAGACAGCAGGATGCTTGGAGGAGCGTGCCTCAGACTCAACAAAATGTCAAGTTTACTTTCCATCTGATGGAGAAATCCCATTTTATTTCTCACAGCCCAGAAAGTCAACCATATCCTGGGTTGCACCAAAAGGAGCATGATCAGCAGGTCAAAGGAGGTGATCCTGCCCCTCTACTCTGCTCTTGTGAGTACTTGGAGTACTGTGTGCAGTTCTGGTGTCCTCAACATAAAAAGGACATGGAGCTGTTGAAGCAAGTCCAGAGGAGGGCCACGAGGATGATAAGAGGGCTGGAGCACCTCCCGTATGGAGACAGGTTGAGAAAGTTGGGGCTGTTCAGCCTGAAGAAGAAAAGCTGCATGGAGACCTCATAGCAGCCTTCCAGTATCTGAAGGGGGCCTACAAGGATGCTGGGGAGGGACTCTTCATCAGTGACTAGCGACAAGACAAGGGGGAATGGGTTTAAACTTAAACAGGGGAAGGTCAGGGTGGATATAAGGAAGAAGTTCTTTACTGTGAGTGTGGTGAGGCACTGGAACAGGCTGCCCAAAGAAGTGGTAAATGCTCCATCCCTGGCATTTGGGTTGGACAGAGCCTTGGGCGACATGGTCTAGGGTGAGGTGTCCTGCCCATGGCAGGGGAGTTGGAACTAGATGATCTTAAGTTCCTTTCCAAACCTAACCATTCTGTGATTCTGTTCTATGAAACCGCTACAGAAATAGCACCGAAGACCTGCCAGCCTTAATGTGACACACACATGCATGCATGAAAGCCCATCCTCACTCCATCCATCATCGTCTCGCTTTTTAACTCTTGCTTTGAAATCACTTGAAGAGGTTCCAACACAGTTATCTCTTCTATCAAGTGGCAAAATCCCCCAAGATCAGTGTAACTAAAGCCAGGACACATGAAGGCAGAACGGGGCCATTTTGCACATGCGTAATTTCTATTCTGAGACTCCTAAAATTCTATCTTGACCACTGACTTCATTAAAACAAACAAAAAATCCTCCCAAAGGTAAATTGTTAATATGTTTCTGTATGGTGAGTTATAAACCAGCTGAGTTTGAACACAAGTATATAGAGTTTTCTTGAGTGTGAGGCAAAGTCTCCCAAGTACTGTCATTGCTGCATAGATTCCAGGAATTTTCTGGATTCTATGTACAAAAGTTGTAATCTTATAATATAGTGAATACAATCCTATAATATGACAACCATACCCAAAAAATTAAAAACTTAGTTATATTATAGGATTGTGTTCACTATAGAATTATAAAGCTGCATGAACGGATCACAGTAGAAGCTGATGGTGAAATCCTACTCTTGCTCACCTCAACCTTCCAGACAGTCAGCTGCAGAAAATGTAATGAAAACCCTAAACCCCAGAAACAATGTTTTGAAAACCCAAAGAAGTCAGAAACATCAAGTGAAAAAGCAAAGCACTCTATTAGCAGCATGAGAGCTCTGCTGACCTTCAGAGCCACAGGCTTCCAGGTTCTCGATAAGGTTCAATGTGCTCAGGCACCCTCATGGTCACTCCAGGACAAATACTTCAGCAAACTGTCAGTGGGAAGTATCCTTACCTATCTCTCACTAGGAAAATGTTTCCTTTACTCATCTACAGGCTTCTTTTTTGCTCGTGTTGCAAATATCTTTTTCTTACCTATGGACTATCAACTTCTCAGGGTGTGGAACTTTCCTTTTTCGATGGCACTTGCAAATCCTCAAGGCATCTGAATATTAGGCATTTCATACAGCTTTTTACCATGAGAAGTGTTTTGGTGAACTAGTATAAATACCAGGATATTTACTCAGTATCATACCCATAAGGAAATACAAGTGGGGTGGGGGAGAGGAGGGAGGAGAAGGATCTTTGATCTAAAAAGTAGTAACTTGCTCATTATAATGTAAATAATTATTAAAGTATTGTGGCATAGAGAAGGTTACCTGACAAGCTAAACTGTACTTGGATTTTGCTTCAATGCTTCACTCTCCTTATTAGCTTATTTGAGACTGGTATGCAGCTTATAATTACCCTGACCTGTAAAAAAAAGTTAATATTGGCAGTGATACTGGTACTGGCAGAGCAAGTTATAGACACTGAAGTTAATTATATTCAAAGTAAAGTAAATTTGGGAAATGTACTGGGATGCACTCAGCATTTGGCTACTTTTCAAATTACAATCTACTGTAAATGCACAATTTCATTTCCCCAATGAACTTTTATAGGCTTGTGTTAGAACAATTAGCAGCCTTGTGAAGGAAAAGTTCCCTGCTTAAGGACCAAATGTAAAGAAATGAGTAGGCAATGAAACACCTCCACCTACAGAACACATCCTTCCCCCAGCAGCCAAGTGAGTGCCAGGTGCCCCTTCATCCACCTCTCACATATGAGAGAGGGGAAGCATGGGCAATTATGTACTGCAGCCATCATGCTTTTTTCTCATTATGAAGCTGTGGAAACAGCCTCAAGACAGAAACACTATTTTCAACAGCACTCTTTAGTACCTAATAAAATTATACCCTGGTATTCATGGATACTATTAGTAGCCTGAAAACTGTCCCACTCCCTTAGAGATACATTACAGGCTCCTCAGCCACATGTCATCACTAACTTCCTGTTATAAGACTGAAATAAATACACGCCTGGAAGGTAAGACACCTCATCCTGCACTAATCTTAGTAATAAAAGTGAGTACTATTGATAATTTGAAATAATAATTACATAAATCTACACAAATACCAACCATATAAACTTAATATTAAAAAAAAAAATACATAACTCATACTTAGCCACCAAAAAACCATGTCTGCATGGAAACCTGCACTGAAAATAACCAAAGTAATCACTAGAGTGGTATTTGAGATCACCGTCAGTTAGCCATAGCTAACGCAACAGAGAGTACCCTCAGGGCTGTTTTGGCAATAAGAAATTTCTAACTCTAAAGAGTGTAATATAGAACAGTATCAAGCAAAATTCCAAGAAAACGTAGACAGAATCCACTATAAACATGTAATGCTGGGGGAGGTGGCAGGGAGATGATGGGAACAAGCCTGTAGCCAGAAGGCAGCCTGCTGGAGGAGCAGACAGGTGCTGTGGCCCAGCCATGTACCAGCGTGGTCTCCTTGCCTTCCTGCACCATGTTGAACAGAACTGATACGTGCCCTCAAAAAAAATCACATCAGCTGAACTAGTATTTTTTATGAAAACCTCGTTCCATCACAAAACTGCAGCTAAGCTCCTCTTAATTTAATAATTTAGTTATCTAATAATATAGAGGGAGGGGGGGAAACATACTATATCTTATTATCCCAAGGACCAAATCCACCATCATCCTCCCTCATATTTCTTCCCCAACCCAAATTCTTCACCAATCGCTAAATCTTCCAAACAAAGCCATTTATCCTCACTGGCAATTGTGCTGCTGAAACTCAAACTACAGCTGAGGAAACACATTTGAAAGGCAAACCAGCTTCTAGTGGCATAATGTCAAAAGCAGCTGAAAATACACAGTGGTTCATCAAAAAGGACAATTCTTCAGGAAATGATTAGTGGTTATTTTCAGAATCACAATAACATGCTTCTATGATTCTATGTTCAGAGCAGTGCAGAACAAAAGACATATACAGTCTCTGTCACATTAGGTTTATTGTAACAGACACTTGAAAGACAAAATGAGAAGGATCCAGTTCTGCTCTCATTTGCCTTTATGTTAAATAAACAGAATTCCAGTGACTCCAGTGCTTCCAGTCACCTTATTGAAATGACTGGCTAATGATGCAAGCATCAAAGCCATTCTGTTTCATTCTGCTTTTATATTTTATACTTAATTCCTTTAATATAAATTCATTTGTTTAGACTACTAAGAAGTTACAAAACCTAAAGAACAAAGACTACCATCATCTCAAGTGCCACCCACAACACCAGCTTCCAGCAGGTTCTGGAAAGAATCAAGGTAGGGCTTGCTGCTATTGACAATTAGCAAACAACACTCGTTAAGCAACATGATTTTCCAGGTCCTCATCAAATTCCAGCTTTAACAGTGAATACCTTCCTAAAACTGTATAATCCCCAAATCCTGTTTTTCAATTGACAGTTTCAGCAAGCCCCTCTCCTTGCAGTAAAGTGTACAGCAAATTTGCCTTGAGATGCCAACCAATTGCTAAATTTTACCATTAAAACAGGTGGATTTCAGTGTCAGCAGGTGGAAAAAATCCCTGAGCTATGCTTAAAGTCAATAAAGCGGACTGTGGGATCTGTGAAGGAGGAAGAAAGTTATGATTGTTAACAGGACTTGAATTATTTTTGCTAAACATCCTACTCACCATAATCAATGACAGAGACATTATGGACACACCCTGAACTTTACTAGTAGGACTAACAAAGATAGGCTTTTTCCAAGAAAAAGCAAGGATCTTTTGGAATATCTATTTGTAGCATCACTTGAGATTATGGAAAAAAATGACTCAGAACATAACACTGTGCCATGGCCTAATACACATCTTTATTGGACAACAGAAATAGCTACTAGGTTGCAAAAAACGTGTCTCAAAAAAGCAGTTCTACTGGCAGAACTTCTGACAGCCCAGAGACACCTTTTCACTCTCAGCAGATTAGACAATTTCTATGCAGCAGCAACTCAGAGCTGAGCTATGAGAATTTCACAGTTTCAATAATCACCTACATCTCTCCATAAAATCACCTACAACCCTCCCTTTATCATGTAAATCCATTGTACTTTTCATATCCCTAATTATCCTCCATGCAAACTGCCTGATGGATTGGAAAGGTCATGTGCTGCAACATACAGGTTGGGTTTACCCTTTCTGCCCTCATGCCTGTTGCCCTGTTTGCATCCTTGGGAGGTTTCTCTACCTGCACAACCTGAAATGGTATCAGTTAAAGCTCTCTCTTCTCTGCTCTGCTTCACATATTCCCTTATTCTACTTTCCTTTCCGGTCTAAGACACGCTGCTTAATTTATAGCAAAATTGGGGAAGAGTTGCTAGATGTTTTTAGACCATCATTCTGGCATTCACACTTATTACACACATCTCCTTAACTGAACATGTCAGCAGCTCCTTAGAAATTAAAATCATTAGAATATTACTCCGATCAAGATCATGCAGATTTCAATCAGGACACATTAAAAAATCTCATCCTTTAAAATAACAAAATTATATTAAACTTGTCCAAATAAATTACCTCTTTCACAGAGGTAAGAGGCACTCCCCAGTTGAAGCCACTAACTTCAGATATATTTTCTCCTCATTTGCTCCCAGAGAAGTAGGCGTCATAGATGCATACGTCCTACAGCTACAACAGAAATTCTTTCTTTGCATGGGAGATTCTGTCATCTTCTCTATACTGTTTTCCTGCTTACTCTGAAATAGCTGCTTGGATTTTCATGGTTGCCTTGCTGCAATAAGAAACTACCAAAGTGAGCAAGACCATCAAAACATAGTCCTAAAATAAGGTGCATAACAAAGCTGTTATCCTGTTATCTGTGGAGATGTCAAGTGTTCCTCAGCTTTTGGAAGAATCATTTATACAAATATTTAAGCCCTCAAAGCCAACACATTTACCAATCATTTAGACATAATCATCTTGTCACTTACATACAGCTCAACAAACATGTCATTGGGGAAACCCTACAGTGTAATTAACACTGGGTTGAATGACAGCTGAAGAAAAAACATTATAAGCATTTTCATTCAAACCTGAAAGGCAGTATCTAGTATGTCAACACTCACTTCACCAGGAAGATTGATTTTTCCCCATTATTATTCTTAATTGTACACATGTAGCTTTCAATTTAATTTCACTAAGTATTTCAATTGTGGCTTGGCTTTAAGGTTTCCTGTTTAGCAGTGCAGTCCACATCTTTATTCTTAGGAACACAAAAGATCAAGCCACGTTGTCTGATGGCACAGTTAAGAGATCCAGTGGTCGGAGAGGAAAGGAAAGGGAAAAACTTACCATGATTTTTAGGAACCTTCAATTTTGTAGGTAAAATTTTAAAAAGAAACAGTGCCAGTTCCACTCCACCAACCATATTTTCCTAAAGATACACTGTCCAGTCTTCTAAAGGAACTGCGGCCTCAAAAGGCCTTTTTTTGCTGTCAGTGTTAAATTTCATAGAGTGAAACAACTTGCAGTGGTGTTTACCTATGTTATAATGTATTTCCTCCACATTGACTGCAGAGATGTAAGCAGAGCTATCTGTCAATGTATCATTTTAAAATACAACTGTTCTCTAAGCAGCACAACAGCCCGGAGCTCCAAGATGCATCAAAGTCTCACCAGCATATCTGAATTCTGCATAAAGTGCTATTAGTGTCTGATTAAATATTAATTACAAGAATGTAGTTGTACAGCATTTAACTGGGGAAAGGCCATTAGCGAATTGCATTTTTTTCTGCCAAAAAGTACCTAGCACAGCGCAACTTCTTCCTTTCTGCCCTATTTAATATAGGCCATAAGGAGGCAGTAAGTGGCCTGAAAGCATCAATCCCACCCAGGGGCAAAGGCTGTGCTCCACCATCCTCCTCACTCTTAACCAGACAAAATCCTGGCTAGAACGCATGCCTGACAGACATGAATGCTATTTGTTTGAACAGAAGGAAGAGGAGAATGTTCAGCTTCAAAGAGAAGCCAAGACTGTAAGCAGAGAGCCAATGCCATGGCTAATCCTGAACTCCCCTGTGCTCCTCCTCCCCTGTTGCCTGGTGTCCTCACACTCAGCTGCTAGCCATGCAGGGGTACCCACTGGCCACACATGGACCACAGCCATCCTTCTCCATGAGGGAAGGCCCATCTCAGCTACCCACACTTATTATTTGCAGATCAGACCGAGGACCCTTCCTGCGCTCCCTGCCTTGCCCAGGTGATTCCTGTCCTACCTTGGGGAAGAGCACCAGCTCTGCCCACCAGAATTGCCAGAAGCTATGCAGCAGTGACACCACTTCTTCCCCTAACAAACTTGTTGTGTGGCGGGTATACCACAAAGACTTAAATTCTACCAACTGAGGTGAGCACAGCTAGTGCCTCTATCAAAAGTTGGGGTTGTTCCTATTTTGCTGATTTACAGTGATGAGATACAGGCTGATGAAAAGCTCTAGCACTACTATGGGCAGGGCTGAGCAAACACTTTACAGCTATTATTACCACAATAAGAATTGTTTGGGTAATATTTAAACTCTTTGACTCCCTGTATCCGCTCCAGTAAAAAACACTGGTGAGGAGAGGGAGAGCTTAAATTCTGTATGATTAAAACATTGGTTCAACAATGGCTGCAGGAATGGCAGTCTTCCAATTGATCACTGACAAACCAGGAGTACCTATATCTGCCACAGCGCAGTAGGCATCATGGCTCCAGGTCCTTCCCTCGTGCTGAAGGACCCAAACTTTCATCTCGCATCCCCAGAGACTGCTCTAGCACTCAGAATTGTTCTGAGAGTAGTTTCTCTCAGACTCCTCTAAGCATTTTAGTTCAAGTCTCTGAATATGCCTTAGAAAAAGTATCTCACCTCCCAGATGCACCCTTTAGCTACCAGGCTACTGATCTATTCACACCTTCTCAGCACTTCCATGCCTCATGGCAGCACTTAAATAAAGTGATTTATTAAGTGGCACTAGTAGGGTAGAGTTGAAGTAAAATTCACTTCCCATTTCCTCACACCAAAATAACACCCTTACATATTTTTTCCCCATACACTTTTCTGCCGTTCAAGGTGCCTTCTAGGCTTTCACATGTTTGAACTGAGCACTGAAATATTTTATAGCACTCATGAGAGTGACAGATGGCAGAGACACATGGTCCGTGTCCAAGGGACTCAGCCTAGAGAAGCAGGCAAGGGTGAGGTAGCAGGATGGAGGGAGCAGTTTGGTGTCAATTTCTGAGCTCTGGGAGATGCCCTTCCCCAGCTTTGCCATTTAGTGCTGGGTCTTCTCCTGTCTGCCTCCCTTGACTTTCAGGAAACATCTTTACAGTCCC
>NW_009911534.1:11406-27762 GCF_000696875.1 Nestor notabilis | reverse complement strand
ATTGCTCTGCTGATCTTTTTCTACTTTCTTCCCCCCACCTTTTTTATCCTTCAGAGTCTTTTTCTGCTTCTGGTTTTTCCCTCCTTTTCCATTTCTTTGTTAGATCAGTTTGATATGACTGAAATCAAACCTATTACCAATTTTGATTAATGAATGAAGGCAAAACTCAATCACACTGTTTTTCCCCGTAACACAGGACATATGAAATGCTTGGGAATTAAAAAGTCATCAAGCACAGGTTTATGTCAGCTAAGTATTATTTATGTTTTTTCACAGAAACTATGCAATCAAAAAAGGACACTAATCAGAAGCACCTTTAGCTTGGCTGGAGCAGCTAGGCATCCTCAAGTCAGGATGAACCAGCTCCCTACAGCCCTGTACCACTTCTGTCACTTTGCCAAGGCACTTCCTCTCAAGTGATCTGTATTACCACATTTTCAGTACTTTTTGCGTCTCCCGAGCAGTTGCTATCGGAAAGCTGGTAACCTCCAAGAAGATTAGAAATGAGGCATGCAACCTGGTAGAGCACCATCACACTAAAAGCTCCCAAGGGCTCTGTAGGAAGTGGTTGTCCCACCTGGGGCCCATAAGAAACAGTGCTGCAAATAGCAACATGTGCAGAAGTATGAAACTATGCTTGGGGACAGAATTTGAGAACGTTTTTCACTCGACTCATTCTTTGCCTGCAGCTTCCTTAAACACATGTAGAATTGCTCCACGTGACCCAACTTCCTCAGTTTCTACATTTTAGAGTTTTAGAGTTACAGAACAAGCTGAGCCTGAGATGTTTTGCTTTAGTTGTTGCCTCTGCATTAAATATGTTATGCTGAATGCTTAGGGAGAATGAAGAGAAACAGATTTCTTCGTAAGTGTTGTCAGCATAGGATTAGCCTACTAGGAGATGAATATCAAGGAACCTCTCACTAGGCAGCCTGAAGCCTCTCACTCTGGAGCTGCAAACGCCCTGGGAGAGCATGGGCTTTTATTTGCAGATACACTTGATCCTCACTTACACTTGTAATTATTTGTCACTGCTCATCTCCATAGAAATTAAAGGATTTACATCTTTTTCAATAAGTGGTTTAAAATAATACACAAGGGTTTGCTGAGTTTTCAAACATATCTTATAAAGACAATTAAAAGTGTTCAGTCTGCACTACCTAAAAAGCAGCTAGCGAAGAGAAGCAAACAAATCACTATTATTCCCCCTTCTTTTACTGATGCTGTTTTGTGTTCTGCACACATCAGTATTTAGCTACATACTTTTAAAATGGATAGATGGAGAGCTGCAAGCACTATTTGAACATTCCAACTAGGATTACTGTGCCATTTCTCAGGATTCACAGGGAAGATTTTTAATACATTTTTCCTTCTGCAGTTTTGCTCTCCTTTCCTATGTTTTTCAACTTTCTACTGCAGCATTTGAAAACAGAAGTGACCCAGAAAGCCCAACAATTAATTCCAGAAGCAGTGATTGCAACAGAAAGTTGGTATAATAGATTTAAAATAGGCTAGTGCTCTAATGCCCCTGCCTTCCACAGCCAACAGTCATAAATCCTAACTCATTCTTTGAAATCAGAAGCAGGTTCCTGATGTAGACAACTCCAGTTTCACCTGGCAGGTAATGAGGTGAAGTCATTGCATGCAAGAGAATAAAAATACAGCCAGCTGACTATGCACCATTTAACTCAACAGCTCCCTAGTGGGAAGCATCATCAGCAGGGATGCAGCTGACAAGTGAAATGCTGCTTTGTATAACGCTTTACTACCCATTTGTGTGCTATCGGTATAGCAAATAGTCAAAAGGCCAAAGAGGAACAGAGCCTCATCAAAGCAATCTGCTAAACCCAGGACATACCCTTAATGGTTAGTAGGCAAGAATTCAGCAAGCTTGTGGGTTGGCACAAGGCTTTGTCCCTTGAATTTTGTTAGAAATTAGTTTTCTCAAAAACGCCTTCTCAAACTGTGCAGTGCTTGACCGTACTGACAGAATGTAAGGTCATTGCTTTTAGACCTTAGGCTATATAAAGGGTGGGTGACAATAAGATTTAACATCTCTCTTGCTACTCCAGATACCTCTGATGCTACCTAAAAAAAAATTCTATAGGCAGTACAATGAAGGAAGTCTGGTTTCTTAACAGATGTACCTCATATGAGATTTACAGTGAGGGTGGTGAGGCACTGGAGCAGGTTGCCCAAGGAGGTTGTAAACGCTCCATCCCTGGCAGTGTTCAAGGCCAGGTTACACAGAGCCTTGGGTGACATGGTCAAGGGTGAGGTGTCCCTGCCCATGGCAGGGGAGTTGGAACTAGATGGTCTTAAGGTCCTTTCCAACCTGAATCATTCTATGTTTCACTGGGAGCTCTACTTAAATTCGTCTCACATGGCTGGGACACTCAAAACATGCCCTGCACTTGTGCAGCTTCTCCTGTCTGAAGCAGATGAAATCACATCTTTCACCTCATGGAGAGCTTCACTCTCCTCCACTCCTTTCTCTTCACAAACCATGTAAGACCATAACATATTTGTGACTATAAACTCCATTCCATTGTCATATTGGCCAACTGGCTGAAATTTTCTGTGTGAGACAACTTGACAGTCACATGACACAGTCACAAATGCATCTTTTCCATGGGAAATGAGATTAAAATTGCAATAGAAATATATGCAGCACAGTTTGCCTGCACTCCCATCACTTGCAGACCCTCGATTCTGTGCTCATTACCCACCAAGCTGCAAGACTGCCCCTAACTTAACCTGGATGGCTGGCCTTCAAAGCACTTCAAAGCAGACTCCCTGTTTAGGAACATTGGGGTATTAGAGTGTGCCCACAAATCTACCAAGATCTGAAACTTCTTTATCTCAGGGCAGCACTGAACACCATTAGAAATCGCTCAATTTCAGCACTTTTCTGCTGTTGAGCTTTGCACATCTCTACAAACACAACTTCAACTGCATGACCTGGATTGAGAGGTCCCTGGAGTCACCTGAAACACAGGAGTGACAAATATATTTGACACTTTACCAATTAAAGTAGAAATCATCAGAAAAAAAACCCATTCATTTTCTTAGGATCATTTATCTCCACCATAGTTTCCATGTCTCTACTAGTGCTGCCACTGCTGCAGGTAGGTTAATCTCACTATAGCTATGCTGATCTAACAAAGCATCTCTTGTGTCCAGTACCAGTATTTCAGTCAAGTACAACAGATAAGCACTGTGATATTAGCATGCTAAGAGCCTCTGTAACCATCCAGCAGCATAAAGAAGGGCTCCTACTGCCTGATGGTATCTTCAGAAGAGAGTGAACCATCCAACACTACATGCTTTCTGAGCAAGGGGAGTATACCAGCCAGCCAGCCATGCAGCTAACCATCAGCTGCTCTATTGGATAGCACACTGAGGCACTCATGCCTGCCACCACTGCCATGACTTCTCCTTCCAAGTATGGCTCCTGCTCTGTTCAAAGCAGCAACAATAATGATATAATAAATATTAACTGCTTATTGATCAATAATTATCATCTGCAGAAACTAGCTTCCTAAGCAAAATTTACCCAGTGGCCTCACCACTCTACCCTTCCCTCCTAAAAAAAAAGAAACACCAACACCCCCCCCAAACATTAATAATGACCAGAAACAAGAGTATATAAGTTTCCTTATAGACTTTTCCCAACAGGGAGTTACTTGTCTGCAGCCTAAAAGGTCCAAAGATAATATAAAAGCTGCCTAAACAATTTGGTAAGCATCACTGACCTACACCAAGGCAGAAAACACAACAGCATTAGATCCATCCCTTGCCACATTTGTAGCATTGATAGCAAGCTGGGCAGCCTCAATGGGCACCATTTCAATTCACTGGAAATTTCCTCACATCTGGGGGGCTGCTGCACCTTGTTGAGACATGCATTGTTAATCGGACTGTCCTCAATCTTAACCAAGGCTGCAGTTGCAGCTTTACAGATATGGATGGACTACAGAGAACTGCTTATGAAAAACAAAATGTACCTTCTAATTTTGTTTTCCCAATGGATTCAATTCAGAACATTCTGATTTTACACACAGCAAGAAACCTATATTCTTTCCCCACATACCAGGAACATGTCTTTGCTACCCCCTAAGCAGTGCAACAATGGTGTGGAAAGATTTCTAGGATAAACACGAGCCAGAGCCTAGGACGCAGGCAACATCTATTTTCTTTTTCCTCTTATTAGGTCTCCAGAATTTTAATAAGCATTAGATGCCTTCACTAAGAAAGAGCTTCAAAGTCATAATAGAAACTTATAAATAGCAAGAAAATGCAGGAACTGAAGTATCAATTCGCTAAGGTAATTTTTTCATTTAAAAAATAAAGTTCAAGGTTTAATAAACCACTATTGGGTTTTGCCATTATCATTACTGACAGATAAAAATGTTTTTGATTTGTGTGCTGCTACTCTTTCCAGTGAAGATATGGGTACACATCTGCATTTGTGCTTAGCCTTCTGTTTGAATTTAAGATTTGCTTTCTGGTGTATTGGGAGATTCTAATAACACTCTAATAAGATTTTTAATTAGCAGATACGTACTTACACTTTCAGCTAAATTAAGGATGAGGATTTTTGTCTGGGAATTACATGATTTTTATTTCATGTCTCAGTGCCTGTGGACTGAAAGCACACAATGCTGATACTTCTTTCAAAGTGACTTTCCTTAAAAGGATTTAAATTTTATATACATTCTTCTTTTCAAGTCATTCAGTTCAAAAACGCACTTATCTAGGAACTAACGAAGTGTTTACATTAGGATCATTGTATTGTTTTCATAAATAAAAAATCATGCTTTCCTTAACTACCTAGCAATACAAATAGCTGTCATTCCAAATATGCATTATCTTTATTATTCATAAGAATGGTATTAAACTGTTAAATACATATTTTGACATCTTTTCATCGTATTTTTCACATAGTACTCTGGAATGATTAAAAGTTTCCATGAATCTTCTCTAATCCAAACTCCCACATATAACCAGCCAAGCAGTTTGCCAACAGAAATAATGGTGTGAACAATGAAAACCGAGTGGCAAATGCCTAATAGCCTCAAATGTGATAAATACCTAATACATTGTACATCAAAGGACTACAGCATAAACTGAACTGTCTGCTGTAAGTTCTGACCAGCTCTGCTGCAGCTTCTGACCAATGGGAATAAACAACAGTTCAGAATGCATTTTCAGCCCTGGTCCTGCACTGTACCATGGCTCCCAGGAGCCTGCTTTCTCAGTCACAGCTCCCTCCTATGGGAGACATCAATCACAAAGGTTGCTGCCAGTAAAGCTTTGGAGAGCAAACTGCTGCCTTGCTCCCCACTCACATTTCCCTTGGCTTTCTGTCTTTTCCCAACACAGCTCACCAAGACTGACACAATGCCAGCGGGAGGGGACCATCCCTGATCACTGCTCTGTGACACTGCTGGTGATGCTCCAGCCATAGTGAGCCACATGTACCTCTCCACTGCAGACTCTGAGCTGTCCTTTCATGGCCATGTCATTAGCTGCATTTCTGAATGCCCTACACTGACTCCTTTCTCTATCATTTTCTCAAGCCATGTACCATAAATATTACACATTTACTTGTCTCTGAATTGATGTGACTGATTGTTCCATTTTACAAATCACATCCAGCTCTTTCCTGGTGCCACTTCCAGCTAAACCACCTGGTATTCTTTTCATTTGTTTTTGAACATAGCAATAGACTTCCTGGGATGACTTGTTTGCCCTTGTCTTCCACCTCCACCCCATGGTCCTGAAATTCATGCATCTGTGACCCTTATAGCACTGCCTTATCTGACACTGGAAGCAAGGAGAGGAACTTAGGATGGTCCACCCAGCAAACAAGACAAAGACAAGAATTGCAGGATACTATCTGTAACTGTATAATCCCAGACTGTCACCCCTTCTTCATTCAAGACACAGGCTAGATCTGGACTTGGGACAAATCCCAGTACTTACTGACAGTGCCTGCTGCCTGAATAACCCTTGCTTCATTTGTTGGGATAGTTAAGCAATCATCTAGCACTATTTGCTAGATGATTTTGGGATTCAGATAACTGAATGCACTTCCCTAAAGAACCTGTTTCTATCCCTGCCCAGACTGTAAAGGGTAGATGTAGTTGATCTGGCAGCCTTGAGCTCACCCTGCCTTTTCTCCATGTCAACATGAGGTCACCCTGCCAGTAAGTTGATCCAAGGCCATGTATCTCCACAACACAATGCCCAGGCTCATATGCCCTCTGTGAGAAATCAGGCACTCACACCTGCATGTAAGGTGTCTGGAGTCAGTAGTCAAGTGTTTACTAAGAATGTTGTCTTTTTTCCTACGGAGGTCAGTTTGGTTGAACCTCATCACACTTTCCTCACTGCTGTGATAAAGATATGCTGCTTGAGGCAGTTATCCTGAGTTCTCCTGACAGCTTTCCTATCAAGACAGGAAGAAAAAAAGAGTTTTCCAAGAGGCAGAGATCTGCTGAAGCCTGGGCATAGTGGACTTTGGTTAAACCAAAATCAAGAGAAGCAAAGCGGCAGAGATCAGAAGAAAGAAACAAGCATCCAGCAGATGACATTGCACTCACATATTTTTGGTACTGCAGAGGGAAGCCAGCTGAAGCACTCTGATAACCACACATGGTATGATCAGCAACTTCAACGGTTAAGACAGATTGGAGCAGGAAGTAAAAAAGATGGCATAGAAACAATGCCCAGGAGTAAACAATGGAAAATAATCCCAGTGAGAGTTGCCTTAACAGTGCCTCTAAAATTTGTGTGCAAAGAGCCTTCCAAAGGCCGCTACACAAGGTATCTGAAATAAACGGCAGTGTCAGAGTGCTCAGCAGCTTGCATCGATTTGCAGGTTGGAAGCATCCTGCATGCTGAGCACTGGGGTTACGGGCTCGCAGGGTGCTTGTTCACCCTCGCAGATGCACAGCAAGAGGCACAGATCCTGACAGCACTCAGTCCCAGCAACAGGAGCAAGCTCTGATGGCTTCACTGCACACCTACCTGGTCCCAAAGCACCCTGCACACATATAGCCTGGAGGTCACCTCTGTCCCTGGCTGCCACCTCTGTCAATGGATAACAACTGCTGCAGTTCTTCCTATATATTTGTATGCGATAATATGACTCCACATATTTCTACACGGCCTAGCAAACACAAGGTATGTTGCACACTTAGTTTTACTTGCATAACGATAAATCTAAACTAGTATTCCCAATGGTGTTTTATAGCTGAATTAACCTGTAAATATTCTAAGAGTCAAAACACTAAAAGGATGCAGACTGTGCTGTTCTATTTTTAAGGAGGCAACTACTGCTTTTCATTTTAGCAAACATTTCTCTTCATTCTCATTAAAAGGAAAAAGCTGTTTTCACAAGGTTTGATAGAAACTGAGTAAAGGATGCTATATGCCTTGTGAATCCTATGTAATTCCCAGCTTTCACAAGCCTTCAGAGTTAACATAAAATAGGAAACACCCAGCCAACATTTCCTATAATTTAGCCCAAAATAAATCAGAAGTAAGCTTTGGGGGTTAATATGCTCAGAGTGAACTCCAACAGGACCCTTAGAATAAAGCTCTGAACAGAGTTTGATGATCAGATGGCATGCACCAAGGTGTCAAGAAATAAGTGTACTCAAACACTGTGAGACATTGTTTTCCTCCCCCTTCCTATGATCTCTGACCCTGCTCTGCAGTGATCATATGCCACAGCTTTTCTTTTATCTAAAAAAAAATCCCTGAGAAAGTTACAATAGGTGAACTGATAACACTGTAGACATAGCCTGCTTCTCCTTTTGTGTGGCAGTTCTCTGAAATACTCATAAAATATGCATGTTTTAAGCTGCTTTGTGGCACTGACTATTGTGCTAGATAGCTTGATGAAAGCAGTGCAGTAGCAAATTTAAAGGGACACTGCCAACTGGTTTGAGGCCTTAAAAGTGACTTGACTCAAATTCAGCATCTGTGTTTGGAGATGTTGGGTATTAAATCTAATAGCTACAGAAATGCATGTTGCAACAAATATCTTTAATTAAGAATAATTTGAATTCTTTCAAATTATATTCCATAAAGTTGTGAAGCCTCTTCCAAAACATGACTGTCAAAGTAAGAATAAAGGAGAAAACTTTTTGCACCACAAACATCCCTGACAAAGATCTTTGACTATTCCATTGAGCTGCTATCTTCTGAAAAGATGGCTCTAAAGTAAAGATAATACTGCAGGGAAGTTCAAGTGTCTTGGTTAAGTCTGAAAACTTCCCAGTCTCAGTGACAAAACCTTCAGAGAAGCTAACCCCACTTCAGCTCTGAGTATGCATTGCCTCAAACCACTCAGGAACACATCCAAAAATGGCAGATGAACTTCAGCCTTAATGCTTCTTCCATTACTAGTCTTGATGACCCACTCATCCATTCCCTGCAAAACAAGTGCAGAACTCGGGTCATGAAGACCCTAAGCCTGTTGACAGTTTTCGTTAGCGAGAGCTAACCAGGGTTTTAAACTTTCTGAACAGATGCTGACATCTGAGGAAGGCACCGAACCTAAGTACTCCTGACCTTACTCCCCCCATAGCTGGTGTGCAGCCTCACAGGCACACAAGTACTGACAAAGCAGGCTCCCTGCAGAAGGCAGCCGCTGCACTTGCCTGGTTGAGCATCTGCCCTTCTCCCCCCATTTTTGTAATAGTTTTTAGCTTAGACCAGTTGCATAGGACATGGAAAGACATAGGCTTAGGGTTCAGACACCTTTTAAATCCCAACACAAAGCATTAACTGCCAGACTCTGGACTCTGCGTGTGAAAGGAGATGAAAGGCAGGAAGAGGAGAGGCGCGCTCCTCAGCCATGTAGCTGAAGCATTATCAAACAGAATTAAAGATTCATTATACAAGACAAAGAGATTATGTATGCAGCAGGAAGAATGCACGTCTCCTCCCTATCTGGGGAGGTCCCTAACTATTTCACTACAGACCAGCACTTTCCCCAGCCCTCTTCTCCCATCTGCTTCATCTTGAATCCTTGGTTACACAGTAGTATCAAGTCAACAAGAAGAGAGGTGAGTGTCCCAGCTAAGAACATCGTTAGCCTGGTGGCACACTACTCCTCTGATCTGAGTGGTTTTGTGTTCACTCAGAAAGA
This sequence comes from Nestor notabilis, assembly GCF_000696875.1. Taxonomy (NCBI): domain Eukaryota; kingdom Metazoa; phylum Chordata; class Aves; order Psittaciformes; family Psittacidae; genus Nestor; species Nestor notabilis. The sequence goes on along the minus strand of NW_009911534.1, from coordinate 18,596 downwards.
AAAATATTGGAATCTGGTCTCCTTCATCCTAGGTGAAAGTTTTAATTACTGAGCCATTGCAGAACAAGGATACCAGCAGCAGCTCTTCCTCCAGCTGTGTTTTAAATTAAAAGTAAGGCATGGTGGGTTCCATGGGAAAAAATAAAAAAGGCTGCCCGTAATGAATGGGGGTGCTCAGCAGCATGTAAAGAAACTTCTCTGCTGCCCTCACTGGATTGCCAGAAGTCATACAACAGGTCAGCAGCAGAGCAGGGAACTAAATCTAACCTGCCTCCTAACCCAGTGCCCCTTCTGCTGCATCTTCTGAGCTCCCAGCGTTGAAGTCAAGCTCAGCAACTCAAGATTGCCCAGCTTAACATGAGTTTGCCTTGCAGAGTGCTGAAGCTTTTCAGCACATTTCCTCTTGGACAAATCCAAGACATACGCACACTATTCCTCCCCTGCTGGTTTTATGCCTAGGTGCCATTCCTCTACTTCAAAGCAAAGGTACAAAGATGCAGAAAGACAACCTGCCCAGCCTCTGGGGAGCCTTCTCAGAGTGCATGGCTATGGTGAAATGATCAAAGCAAAGCAATTTTTGCTGCTACCACTCTTCTCCAGGACCTTTGAAGAAAAGAAGTAACAGCTCACAAAAAAACCCCTAAACTAAACTAAAAAAAAAAAAAAAAAAAAGGGGGATATTTACTCTTGCAGTTTACACAGCACATGACCACTATCCAGCTTCTTTGGCTTTTGCTACAGCTGGTGACACGCTTCCTACAGCTATTAGAGGGAGGAAAAGCTTACTTTCAGACATCAGTTATTTCAGCCTCTTAAGGCTTTTCACTCTCCTTCTCACAGTTAACTGGCAAAGACTCACTTTCTCTAAAACACTGTCTCCCATATTGCTGCCCATGGAGCTTGACAGTCAAGGTAATAACATCTGATAATGTCAAAGGAATAATCTATACCTTATCACCATCACCTTCCTTCACCTTCACCTCTCCCCCAAAAGGATAAATCAAACTAACCATCACCTGCTTAAAGATTTTCCCTCTCTTTTGTCACCCCTCTCTAATGTCTACTTAAAACCGTGACTCGGAACATTTCTCAGTGTATGGCAGATAACACACTGATAGACAGTAGGACAGTCTTAATGCCAGAAAATTTAGAGTGACTCATCTTCATGAAAGCAAGCCATGTGAGTCACTGCCATGATGACTCAGAAGCTGGAGGAGAAGGCACCTTTCTGAGAAGAATTGAAACTGTCCTACTTTTCCAAATACGTAACTTAGAGAGGAGCTTCCCAGAAGGGTAAATGTGGAGGGCAAGGAATGAGGGGGAATTACATCATCAAAAAGTAAAGGGTCAACGTGTTTATTTAGTAAAACAAAAGGAAACCACCACTGACATTGTGACTCACCATATTTTCATTATTAGACCTCCTGTTTAATAAATAACATCCATCTTCTCTTGTTATGGCAGATCAAATTGTGTTAGGCTTTTTGGTGAAGTGCTTGATTGCCTGACTTCACTGACCATTCAATAAATGATTTCACGAGTGACCACAGGAAAAATAAAACTCAGAAGACCTACAGTTCATTAAAGCTGTCAGCAGAAGTGGATAAATATGACACATTGAATAATAAGTTGTAATGTTTCCAGATGTAAACTTGATATGGCATTTATCCATCACGCTTCACTTGATGGCAGCAGCAATATCAAATTGGATCATCTAAAACAAACAGTATGACCTTTTGAGGCTGCTTTTCATAATTCATATATAAACCATAAATTATAACTCTGCTTATCAGAAATTGCACAAAGTTCGAGCACCCAAATGTGATGGCAGAGTTCATGCAAATTTCCCTGAGAAAATGTGGTCATCTATGGACCACATGTGCTCCAGGCTATGTGAACCACAAGGCGAAACAGTCTTTGCAGAGCTTACAAGGCTTTTCTTTCAGGGTCTTACACAGAGCTACAAGGGAGAAAATCCACTGAATAGAAAAATTCAGCTACTACAGAGACAGGTAAGCTAGAAAACTTGATTTGGTTATCTGGTCTGAGCCATCAAATTTCAGCTAACCTGCCCACTGAGTGCTGAAGCAGGTGCCTCAACATGGTCTCTCACATCCAGGACCTCACTGCCAGGATGGATGGCTCAGTGCCAAAGCTGAGGGCACACTGAACAGCATCACACAGTTGTTCATGGTTCATTTTGTTGCCTGATCAATGCACTTCCCTCCCTCATGCTTTTTATCACTCTTTTTTGTCTGCCTTGTATGTCCTTAAACTCTCTAGGCGGCCTCTTCTGTGATCTCACCTTCCAAATTTTCAGTTTCCTTTTCTAAACTCTATGAAGACAGTTTTGATCGGGTTTTGGGGTTTTTTTTTCCCCAATGCTACCAATAGGATCTGCACTACTGTTGAGTAAAACGTCCTTTGAGTGCTTCCAATGTTAAAATCATTTTATTCTTCAAGTTTCACCCCTTGCTGCCAGATTTGGCTGTAAAAATCTGATTTTTCTTTCTTCAGATTGACCATCCTACCCCTGCAGCTGTTCTGGACTAGACTAATCAAGGGCTGTCTCTAAATACTTTCTCTTCAACCTACTTCACATTCCTTTTATTTTTATATTTAATTTTAGTTGGGAAGACCAGGAACATGCAAATGAACTCCTGAGGTCCCTTTCAATCTGAACTGCTCCCTGACTCTATTGGGTTGATAGCCACTGTGCCTTAAAAGAAAAGCAGCAGTTTGTTCCCAACCAGAACCTACCTATTTGTCTGAGAAGGCATCATCATTTGAAGACATAGTTTACAGTGCATACCTACCACCCAGGTAGTCACACAAAGAGCCGCTTTAAAAGGTTGTGAGTGTTCAGATACTTCATAAGGAGAGGAAGCATATAAGCATGCAAAACAGACAGGTTTTGCAGATGTTCCTGGAGAACCTACCTGTTGTTAATTATTTTGAGTACTTAGCAGACAGTCAGCAGAGCTGGCTCTAGCTGCTGAGGACATTGCTGCCCTGGGTGTTTAATCTGCCCTAGCCACAGCTGAATTACTCAGCTCTCACTCTGGCCCTACCATCAGCAGCTGGTAAAAGTGAGTTTGCATTAAAGCCCAGGATGGAAAAACAATGTCCATAATCCCTTGCTGGCACCTTGTGGCAGGGGTGCTGACTCTGACAGCAGGGAGGTGCAGAGGGCTGGGGCAGCAGTGTTTCAATCTACCACATGTAAGTTTGCCAGCAAACATCTATTAGAGTCTGGAATTTCTCTGGACTTCAGTTCAGCTAATTGTTTGTCTTCCTATAAGAGACTATGGATGAAGGTGGAGCAATGTTCCCCTCCCACATTTCTACTATTACCTCAAAGTTATGTATAGATCTTGGCAACATTTTCTCCAGCAGCCAGCTCCTGTACATATTCAAATTTCAGGATGCCTCAGCTCAATTCACCTGAAAAGATCCAGTTACCAAATGCATCAAGTGCCAGCTCTCTCCAGAAGCACGTTGTGTATACTTAAGTAGACCGCTATTGCTAGTTCAGTAGAGAGTGACTTTTTACAAGGGCATGTAGTGAAAGGACAAGGGGAAAGGGCTTTAAGCTGACAGAGGAGAGATTTAGATCAGATATTAGGAAAAAATTCTTCACTGTGTGGGTTGTGAGGAACTGGCACAGGTTGCCCAGAAACGCTGTGATTGCCCCATCCCTGGCAGCGTTCAAGGCCAGGTTGGACAGTGCTTTGAGCAACCTGGTCTAGTGGAAGGTTTCCTTACCTATGGCAGGGGGTTGGAACTAGATGATCTTTAAGTCCCTTCCAACCCTAATCATACCATGATCCACATTGAGGAGGCTGAGCTCCCCAGTCCTTCTGTAGAGCCAAAACACTTGATCCATCTCTCTGACTCTTCATCAGGCTAGATATGTGGCACGTGTGAATCAGCAACATTCCCACTGGCTAATAGAAATTTTAGTATCATCTTCTGACACGGTTTCTACCTCAGTTGTCACAGACATACTGCCCTTCAGTTTTCCATAGTTTTTAGCCACCTCTTAAAAACAAACTTGAGTTCACATCACAGAGTACTTATTTTGAAGCAGCAAGGAAAGGCAACTTAGAAGAAAAAGCATGAAATAGAAGCAGAAACCAAGCCAAAATGTGTGTATATATGCGATTATATGGTATTGCTACTTTTCCTGAGGCACACTAATAGAGTCAGTGGTTTGGGGGCTGTCTTTAGAAAGAGAAGCAAACAAATTCTTCTGACAAAATTGTGTTTGTGTTTATAAAAGTCTGATTTCCCTGAGCACAGGAGGAATCCAACAGCAGGGGACAGTGGGTGTGTTGATGCTGCAGGATGCAGTGCAGCGTAGAGAGATACCATCTCCAAACAGCCTGGCTCAAACTGCTGTCGCAGCAGCGCACAGCTCCCATTTGGACCAGCACATCCACATACACTTTCAGTATATTTCTTTGGTCCCTGACTGTAGCGCTAAAAGTCAAAGAAAATGTGATGGGAGCAAGCTGAAGCATGTTGCAATGGTGGTGTTCTCAGCCAGTGTGCAAGCCCTGTGGAGCTGTTCGGAGAGCGATTGAGCCGTGGCACAGGCAGAGAGAGCTGCCGCCCCCTGCTCTCTGCAGAGCAACCAGGCAGTGCACCCAGGACTGAAGCCTAGGCTGCTCCAAGAAAGAACAAAAGTTTCCTGAGCCAGAGTGACTATTCCCTAAACCAGCTGCCTTTATATTTAAGCATCTCCAGTGCCACTGCATGTCTTGCTGCTATAATTTTTCCTACCCACCCAGAATAATTTACATGAGACTTCAGGAGCTATTGCAAGGTAAGACTGGATGTGGGAACAATGAAGTCACTGTACCTTAGAAACATATTTACACCTTACTCAAATACACGCATATCCTTAAAGTAATATCGATAAAGGGAACTTCAGTGGCTCCAAGAGCTAAAGTCTGGATTAGGCTCAGGCTTATCCATACTCTTGGCTCAGCCTGTGAGCCCCCCTGTCTCCCAGTACCCAAGCACTTTTGCTCTTTCCTTAGCTCCTGCCATTCCCTCTGGAAAAATTCACTCAGAGGTGCTGAGTGTACAGTGAGGACATTTATTATGCCCTGCACCACACCCCACCTTTACAAGCTGCTTCTGCAAGCAATTGATAAGATCCTGAATTACATCAACAACAGAAATTAGCATTGCTGCACAGCAGTGTTAATGCCTCAATTCATGACCTCCATGAAACCAAGGCTAAAATTCATGGTCATCGCTTACAGGAGATTCCAGGCACAGCCCAAATCAGACAATCAGCAAACCGTGTGTCTAATGATAAGATATTGATACTATTTGACATTGAAATTACATTAGAACTTCAACTCACAAAGGCTATATATTTTAATTATGAAGTTATTTATAGCCTTGATAAGAGGATAAAACTAAGTCCCTTCTGCCTATCCCTGGTTGCTTAGCACAAGGATGTTAAAGATCCTCCTTGCATTCAGGGATCAGAATAACCCATCTTACTTCTCCAAAATAACACTGCTCTCAAAACTAAGTTCACAATTGTTGACTTTGTGCTTGTCATCATGTTCGAGTACAAATAAATACCATTAGGGACAACTGCCTACACCTTAAGGTACTAAAGCAGTATAATGTTAAATTGGCATTAAAAGAAATTGTTCTGTTTTCACTGGTGAAGAACACAGCTCAGAATACAACAGTTGTATACATAACATACACAATTATAAACATCCGTTCTGCTTTAAAGAAAATTAAAAGTAACACTTTTCATAAGATGCTGTTTACTACAAAGATAAAAGATGCAGAAGTAGATTTTCAGAAGTAGATAGTGTTTTTTCTTGTGTTCACAGCCAGTTGAAACATAATGTGAAGTTACGGAGATAAAGGAGCAACATACGTGAATTTACCTCTCGCCATCTTAGACACAGGGCTGCACTGCAACTGCAAGGACCCATGGAAACCAGCAGTACTTCGAATTCAGAATTATCTCTGTAAAACCACTTGTCCAGTTTATCAATTCTTCCAGAGCAGTTTGCTGTACTAAAAATGGTCCCACCATACCACAGGCTGGAATTACAGCATTATTCATTTTTAACCAGATTTTTCAGAGGTGGGGGTGACAGGGGACAGGACATAAGGAAAAACAAACTCCTCCAAACTACTTTCTATTGCAAAGCATTCTTGAGTTCAGTGTCCAGAAATTGGACTCAGGCAGGTAAGAATTAGGGAGAAAGCACAAATTACAAGCCCAGCTGACAGAGAAGAATCCTGCTAGAGCCAGAAGTCAGAAATGTGCCTTTCAAAATCCAGCCTTGATAAGACTTCCTGAATTAATAAAGAGATAAGCTAGATACCTTCCTATCTTCTCCTTTTCCACAATTCCCAGTTCAAAATATAGGTTGGTTGTGCAATCTTAAATTCCCACTTGCTCTGCAAGAACTAACACCTTCCTCCCTATCCAAGAGTTTTTACAAACAGATCTTCAAGAAATACCCTGCACGATGAGCAGAAGTTCCAGAACATTTGGACGGGACTGCTCAAGTAAACATTAAGGACATCTGTTCTGAAAACTAAACCAGTCTCTGTGGTTTTATATGAGTAATACACTAAAAATGGATCATAAGTGGTCAAATTCTGTTCTCAATCAAACTTAAACAACTTCAATGATTTCAACACTACCACCCTAATTATCTCAGCTGATATGCATCACTTCTGCCCATTGGCAAAGAAGCTGCAATGTTCACTATATTTCAGGATGAGGTGCTTTCCACAGTTGAAATTCTCTCCTTTCATTGTCTCTTCACTGATAATTTTATTCTTGCTAGTTTTTGGTCTACTATAATTTAGTCACTTTGCACATTTCTCAAGTTGAGAACTGCAGTTTGAAAAAAGTTCAGGAGAAAGGCAGAAATCAAGAAAGGGTGGCATTAGCATACATTTAATCCACTCAAATCACACCTCTGTTCAGTCCAACAGCAGACTATGAGATAGTCACAGCCATGGGTAACACAGTGGGATAGATTACCAAAGGAACTAAGGAACTTCTCATTGATTTGAGTCCTTAATTTCACATTGTGGGTTTGTCTCAGAGACATACCTGAGATCAGTTATAATTCATCAGATATAATTTATCAGATTTGACAGCTTTTTCTTGCATCCTAGAAAGATGAATT
>NW_009911534.1:0-11375 GCF_000696875.1 Nestor notabilis | reverse complement strand
AGGAATTAGAGTGGCATTTTGTGCTTTGAATTATGCAGGTGATCAGACCAGTTACTGGTATCTTCTCTATGTAGTCGTGAAATTGGTGAGTCACAGCTGAGGCTATGAAACCTGATTTTGAGTTGCCTAGAAATTCCAAGTAAGTATTTCATTTTACAGACTAGTCTCTACCTCAAATAATTGCAAGGTGGCACAATTTCTCAAGTTACCAGGTCCTGGCTGTGCCCAACTCTTAGTATTCTTGGACAGGAACATGTTTCTCAGCTTTGGTTTAATCCAAGTTCAAAATTAGGAAACTTCATGTATGCACAAGCCATAGCCCTGGAGTAAAGCAATAATCAGTTTTAGGTTGTAGGCAAGAACGAAAACAAAACTCACCAAATATTTTCTTTCAATAACATCAATACATTAATTCTGATCACTGCCAGCTTTCAGTTATTTTGAGATAGAGGAATACAAAGTGATCTTGTAATCTGTATTGTATTCATTTTGTGTCTTTGAAGAATTAAAAGAATAAAAGTTACTCTAGTGCAAGACTCTGTGAATTCAATTTTCCACAGCTCCCCACAGAAAATCATTCGAGGCTGGGAAAGTTAATATCTCACAGGCCATCAGCAGGAGAACAACCCTTGCGCTAATGGAACACAGCAATTCTCAATTACCAAATGGTAGAAAGCATTCTGTTCAATTCCTGGCAAGAGCCACAATACCAGACATATTAAATCACATAATTTCATTTTTATAACATTTTTACTTCCTCCCCCCTCATTGCAATTTGGATGTGATATTACCAACCAATAACTCAAGAGCAGCCAGAAATAGAAATCAGATCCTTGCACTGTCCAAGAATAGCTTTAAAAAAAAAAAAAATTCAAAGGCTATTAAGCATTAACTTTTTTTTTTTTTTTAAAGTATTATATATGGGATCCTTAAGTCCTATTGGAAATGGGAGGAGGCAACACTAGAACTAGGTAACAAAAAACTACATCTCACAATAAATACTTACTTTGGCAAAGACAGAAATACAAGGTTACATAAGAATTTCAAACATTATTTGTACCCTGTAATCTCTTTCAATAGCAGTACCATAAAGCACCCTGCAATCGACTGCAGTGTATTCCCTTGTCTCATTGCTTTTACACTGCAGTAACCAGTGCAACAGCAACAAAAAAAAATATGTAAGTATGGCTGAATTTGATGAGGGGAAGCCCACAGCGACCAAAATCAGCCCTTCAGACAGTGTCACACTCCAGTGGCAGCAAAATGGGACAAATACAAGGCTCTACTTGGGCCTGATGTAGAAGAAATTTAAGTTAGTGGAGTAAAATAAAATTTTCCTACTTTGTCTCACCGTAAAGGATACTCAAAATTGACAAAAATAGATTAAAAACTTCTGTAAAATTTCATAGAAACAATACAGAAGCTGTAGCTAACTTCCAGTGATACCACTAAACCAAATCTGAAGTCTCTAGTGTTTTTTTAAATAAAATTTAAACAGACAATTTTTCACTTAACGCCTCAACTTTTACAGTCTCATTTTGTTCCAGAAGTACTCTAGAATGATATTCTGACTTTTGTAGTGCTACTGTCCAATCCAAGCTACTGTGAGAAACCATGTCCAAGCTTCCTTTCAAACACAGTGCAAACCAGCACCACAGGAGAACCCAGAGGATCTCACCATAGCAGGGAAAGTATTTGTCACCACCTTTACATTGCTGCAAGGACCAAAGGTCTTCTCTCTTCACCATTTTCATCAAAAGAAGCCACTTTAAATGACTGTCAGATGTTGCTAGATGAGAATATGTATATCAAGCAATTAGATTTTTAGCTGTGTTATTAAGACAGCTCAGCAAGGTCTCAGAGGCCTTGCTATTACATGCATTAGAATAACATAGAGTACACCTGCCAACAGGCAAAACTGCTTTATATTGAAAAAGGTCTATGCTAATGGCACAAACCTGTAGAGGAGTTAAGCAGTATGGATAGCATTGAGTGATCCCAGCAGTATGGATAGCATTGAGTAAGCATGTGAAACTAACAAAGCCAAGAAAGAATAGGACATTTTAAATAAAATTGATATATTTATGGGTTTAACTGAAAATAACTATATCTGGAATCACAGTACATATTACTTGCATACCATAATAAATTGAAACAGCTACAAGCTTGTGTATTTTAGGTGTACACAAAACACAAAGTAATAAAAGAGCAAATCTGGCACCCTTTTTCACTGTGCACAGATATGCGTATAGTGTACAAAAACCATTGTTAAAAATAAGTAGCAAATGCATTATATGATACACTGAGATGTTTACTGGGTAAAAGGGGAGCTATAAATCAAGCAGGATAGCTCAACTGAACCAGTGTGGGCTACTTGAGGTGCTGTGAGTGGTAATTCTGCTGCTAAATCATGTTCGTAACTTAACTGTGCTGAAACTGTAGAGGCTAGAAGACTAGAAGCTCACACCTTGGCATGGAAAGCTGTACTGTGCTGAGTTACTGCTCAGCTCCAGAAAGAGAGATTCAGTGTGTAGTGAGTGCTGCAGACGAGTTAACAAGCCCCTTTGTTGGCAAGAGTTACCAGCTCAGGACAGCCAGCTCAACAAATACACAAGGAGTAAACAAGGAACTGCCATCTCACTTGTTCACCCTGGAAAACCAGGGTTGCATGAAATAGCCTGCATCACAGCCCCAGACTGAACAGCCAGGAGGGCCAGGCATGTATTAGGAACCACTCCTTGCTTGAGGGGCACCACAAGTTGTCTACAGCAGAACTCAAGAGGCAATTAGCCATCCACAACCAAAAGATAATCATATGTAAAGATGACTTTATACTAGGAGCTGTAGTGTAGATTTCCAATTTTAGCACAGACCTTTATAATTATTCAGCTTCTAGGAGATCACTGTACAGTTGTGTGTCTCCTGTCCAAAATTATGCTTGTAAGAGGGTATCTTTGTGGGGGGGGGGTGTGGAAAATCCACACGTTTATGACTCAAGAATGTATAGTGATAGGCAGAGAGCAAGGGGAGACTTCAGAAAGCTAAGCAGGAGAGATTCACTCCTGATTTTAACCCTTCCCATTCTCCACTAAGGTAGAAAGCTTTAGCTAGATGGTGCCAGCAACCACATCGGCACTTTCTGTTCCATACAGCTAGAGACCTCAGCTGGCTTTCCTATTATGAGCATCCTTTGAGGAAAGCCATCAAGAGCACAGGACAGCCACATTAAATCAGATCAAAGGTGCAAAGGCACCTAGCATCCAATCTGGTACTTTCACTAATAGCAAACGCAGGGAAGCCTGGAAGGACTGGAATAATACGCAGTGTGACACTTCTCTACAACGCTCTCTCAACTTCCAGCTTAGGGATAAGTGGTGGTACACCACTGGATTTCACAATCCCCGTTTGATTTTGCTTCCATGTGTCCAAACATTTTTTGAACATACGTGAACTGTTAGCTTCTGCAATGCTCTCCATCACGGAAATTAAGTGCTGAACTATTCAACACACAAAGGAATTCTTCCTTCTTTTTGTCACCTGCTTCATCTATTTGGTATGTTCCTTCCCAGAATATCATTGTTATTGAAAGAGAAAGTATCTCTGGTACCTAAGCCACCACTTGTGGGGAAAGAATAAAAATAAAACCAGACAGATCTTGATCTCCTTGTGCACAGTAACAAACCAGTGCTGAAAGAGAAGGTTGGCACAGGATGGTGTTCTCCAAGCAATGTGAGAAACCACAGCCACCTTCTCCAGGGGAGAGCTGTATCCCAAAGGCTACACCAGTCCATTAAAGCTGGTGGTTGTAACTGTAGTCAGTAGCAGAGGTTGTAGAGCGCTGCCCTGGGCTCGAGAGGAAGTCGACTCATTGCCACAAGTATCATAGCCAGTGACGAACCAGAACTGGTTCTGGGTCTGCCAGCCTGTTTGGGAGGGATGGGAGACAACACTAACAGACTAATCAATAAAATTACTCACATCCAAAGGAGTTAGGTGCATGCTCCAGTGCGTATTTATATCCAGCCATTTAAGAAGATTTTTATGTAAATGTTGAAATACTTTTGACTGAAACAGGAATGTGCAACATATTTTCCACAGAAAGATCCTTTAAACTGTGTTTCTCACCTGAACATGGCAAGCAATTAAACATGCTAGGGTAAATAACCATAGTCTTAGCAAAGTTAGCTAATAATAGAGCTAGTACCAAGGCAGGGAGCTAAACGTAATGAGGAAATAAACACCCTACAACAAGAAGAAAAATTGCAGAGGTTTCATCAGCACAGGCTTCCAGTAGTCATATAATTTCATAGAATCCTGGGAGACAGACAGTAGACCTTGCTTAAAAGTAATTCCTGCTATGAATACACGATAAGCAGAGCGGATCTGTACCAGAGAGCCTACAAAAGGCACAGTCTTGTCTGATGGCACTGGTAACAGATAATACACTTTGGGCTCAGAGGCAGATGACTGCCATCACATGCCTTCCTACTCCCATACCAACACAGAGTGCAGTCTGGCTGCACTTCTTAACGCACTCATGTGCTAAATCCCCAATAGACATCTAGTCCATACTGTACAGAAGTATTTTCAAAATACTCCAAGTTTAAGAGATACTCACCTGTCTTAAACAGAAAGCTCCACTTTGATTTTGCTGTCTATGTTCAAAGTTTCAATGTTTTTGCATTTTTCTGGCTAGTTATCTGGTGAAAGTAGTAAATGGCCTTTTCTGTTCTCTCTTCTTCGAACAACTTTCTCCAAAATAAAATGCAGATCTTCAACAGCTATGTTATGTGTGCATATATATACATATATACACAAAAAGCCACACCTTTTCACATCCGCTATCCATTTAATGAAAAATCAGGCTATTTTCACTAATACAAACATGGATGTATTTGCTAAGGAATGCAAGGTGTCTTCCTTTTCCCCTTATACACCATCACACTTGGCTATTAATTTATTGAGCACATTATGCTATATGCTTCATCAACACAAAATTCAATTTAAGGCTTAAATAAGAAAAATAACCAGACATTTATAACTAGAACAACTTGAGGTTTTTCATTATGATTTTTTTCCCCATTTGATTTAGTTCCAATTACTAACTGTTTACTGTTTTAGTAGTTGATTGAATTTGGGAATGATGCTTGCTGACAAATTGTACATTCTGCTTTTCAAACATTATCCAGCAGGTTCTGCTGGTGTTTACCATACCAGACGTGTGTGTTCCAAACTGTGCTTTCACTGACTTTTTTTTAAACTAGAGAGATCATTATCTGAAAATGTGTTCTAAAAACAGTGCTAAAGTACTAGCCTTCATATCATAAGTCCTTTCAAATACTAAAGACAAACAAGGACAGGGGGGTTGGGAAGGATCATTAGGGTCCCTTCCAATCCAGACCATTTAATGATATTCAGTGCTGTATAGTGTGCAGTGGAATAGGGTGTAAAGGTCAAAGTGGACTCTAATGCCAACCAGCCACCACCACACCAACTGATGCTACCTATCACGCCAAGCAATTCTTTTGAGGAGGCAAGGGGAAGAGGCTACAACCCTTTTCATCTTAGTTCTCATGCATGACCATGGTCTGCTACTTGGATAAGGATGCCAAGATGTGCCCTAAAATTAGAAACACTTAATAGCTTACATGAGGTTTTCAAGATTAAAGTGGACTATGGTATAGGTACTTTAAGAGAAAAACAGATGCCATAGGCATAGGCATTGCCTCTCTACACTACAGCATTGTTTTCACAGTAGAATACAGTGTATTGATGTATACCCCAAACAACACCACAATCAAGGAAACCACTGCCAATTGCAGCCAAACCTCTACAGTTCCTGGCCTCCATAAACATAGCCAACACCTCATGGAAGCCAAGTGGTCAGCACAGATTCCTGGTGTCTTCTTAGGCAAGGCACAACTGTGCATCCAAGTCCAAAGAAAGGAATGGAAACTCTTTGGGTCTTGTGCTCCTGCCACCTCTTGGCGTGGCTCCTGACAGAGAAAGCTGAGAGAAAGGACAGGGAGGAGTAATTCACAGTTTCTTGTAAAATGGCTAATGGCAGAGGAAAAAGTACTTTTTCCCCTGCAAAATGTGCTACAGTAAGCAGGGCCAGGGAGCTAAGACATTTTGCCCCAGTCAAGCCAGCATTTAAGCCTGATCAGCCTTGAAGGATTTTGTGTGTGTTGGCTCTCACGGAGAACTCAGACATGGATTCTAAATATTAAGTTACTGGTTTTGTTGTTTTCAAGATAGCAGAGTATCAATTCTAGGAAGACCTCTGCAGAAGATCAGAAACAAAACTTCGCAAGACTAAAGTGCTTTCATTTGTTCTACAGAATTACCTTTACTCTGTTATGTTAGTGACAGCCTAAGTAGATCACATTTTGCTTTCCTTAAGTTTTGAAATATGCCTATCAAAATCCATTACCACAGCAGCAGCCATTCCTACTTGAAGCCATTAGCCAGCAGGAAATAACAAAACTGTTCAGACACAAGCAAGAAAAAAGAGCAAAAATTAGAAATGTGCTAAGACAAGAACAGGCTAAAAATACCAGTGAGCAAGTTTCCAGATATAACTGAAATACAGTCACAGAAAACACATCCAGCTCCCAACAAATGCTGATGCTTGCTGTACATGGGCAATGGTCACTAACTCGAAGCAAAATTTTACACTATATAAGAACAGAGTAAATCTCAGAACTTGGCTGAAGAAGCTAAGAATACTTCTGAAAATCATAGATCTACTTTTTCTGTGCTAATAGATGAAGATCTGCTTCTCCCAGGCCAACAGTCACACAAACATGAAAACCTGTTCTAGGTGTACAGACTGAAAAGGATTAACCATTTTTCATAAAGTCTTCACTTAAAATTAATTACAGTATTTATTTTGACTCACCAAGTTTGCCCTTTAGTAATATTTAACTGTATCACAGAGAGGGAAGCATTTTACTTTCATATTTGAATGACAACAACAGCCCAGGGCAGAAGCAGATCAGCATCTTCAGGGTAACAGAGATCCAGTTACTCGGAGTGTATTGGGCCAAGACACCTAGAAAGTCACTGTAAAAAATGTAGTCCTAACCACCCTGTGAATTATTGCCACTGCTGACCACTTACTGTGATCTCCACACTCAAAAACACTGACTGCAGAACAACACAGGCACTGCATAGCAGTGCCTGTGGGTGTATCTCACACCAAAGCAGTGGGCTGTGATAAAGGCTACAAAGCACACAAAGGACTAAGACAACTGAGCCTTGCTGTGATGCTGCATCTTTTTAATTGGTCATTCATTTGGCTGGACATTACTAATTTGTACGTCTTCAGCAGTTAAGTACTGTCAATTTTAAAAGGCCACAGAACATCTGATAATCAGTTTTATCAAAAAAGATTTATAGTGGACAGTAACATTTTAGAGGAAATTCAAACCTTCAATGAACAACCTCAGGAATTTGCAGGAGGAATACAAACTAAGTTCTTCTGTTTCAAATACATGCGCTTTTTTTCTGATTGAGATTCTTGTAATTTTTTTTCCCTGTATTCTGTATGGCTACTTCGTGCATGAGACCTGTTCTCTGACAGGTTCCACAACCCTACACAGACATCAGTTACACAGTCAAGTCTCAGAAACAGCTCCATCCTACAGTTGCAGCTGGGGGTGAGAGGAGTTTGTAGACAGAAAATCTTATCCTGAGAAAAACATCAGGAGAAAATCCTGTTTATTTCCATCAGGATGCCAGTACCAGGACATTCTGTTTTCAGACTTGTCCCAGCCAGACAGGGATGTCTAGACATACTATGTAGCTACTACAAACCTGAAGCTTCATCTGTACCCCAGTGCCATCCTCCTGCTGACAAGCCACAGCTGTAACTACAAAGGAAAAGGGTGTATGTCCAATAGGCAACACTGCCCTTCTGCTACAGGAGCATCCATAAAAAACTTCTCATTTACATGTGCAGAACAAAATTTCACCCAAAATAAAGATGCAAAATACTTCAGTTCTGGATACCTAAAAGCACTAACTCTTAGTTGCAAGAAATCCAGGGTAGGATTACTGGAGTCTTCTGACACCTAAACTAAAATCAGGCTTGGGCGGGTAACTTGGATAGTATGTCAAAGATAACTAATTTGAATGGATAAACTCAGTCACCTTCTTTACATAATATCAAATGAATAAGTAGCTACTGTAAAGAAAGACCACTAGAGAGATTTTCCTCCTTTTTAGCTCAGGGGAAACTCCTCCTGATGTCCTACAAAATGGGAAGCCAAACTTGGAAAACTACTACTTAAAAGGAAGGCATAATCAAGAACAAATACTACTAAGGTTACACAGGAAAAATAGGAACATCACAGCCAGTTTTGAAGGTTCACAGAACATGAAATTTAACATAGCTGTACTTGAAATCATATAATTAAAGGAGCAAGATGCTAAGGTATATCATGACAGCATTACGGAAAACAGTTACGCAGAGCATGACTGAAGCTCAGATCTTCAGAAAAGAGAGTCTGATAACCAATGAACTTGAAATCAGGGAAAGGAAAGTTATGGATTTATGAAGGATTAGAAATCAGTAATCTAAATACATCACCAATTACTACTGACTGCTAAGACAGCAGGGTTGATCCTGGCATATATCATCAGAAGGAGAATACTGCAAGAGTGAATAGACAATGCTAATCTACTACGGCATCCATGAGACCATAATTAAAAGACAGTGGCCTGTCTTCATGTTCAAATTTCAGAAAAGATATGGACAAATAAAAGTCATCAAAAAGAGCTATAGGAATAAATCAAAGGCTGGGAAATAAACACAATGATAATCTAATTCATTAAAAATGATACCTTAGTTTCATAAATAGTTCCCTGTCAGACAGACTTCTAGTACTGATTGCCTCTTTATCCAACAAAATGGCCTGGCTCATTCCAATTATTAAAAACTTAAGTTACATAACCTCAAAATGGAAATAAGTTGATTATTTTTGCCAGTTAAAGTCACAAACTTTTGGAGCAGCCTGTCATCTCGTGTGGGTGGTTATAAATGGCTGGAAGAAATTCAACCAAGATCAAATACCTTTATAGAAACTTTACTGAAACTGAATGAGTAATTACAAACATCCTATGGAGACAAGGCAATTGTTTAGTCAGAATTCTATGAAGACAGTGGATCCTCCCACCCCTACTTAACAAGCTATTTTAAAAGTTTCAGATTACAGCGCATCAGGGCAACTGCACTCATTTCAGATAATTTATCCACGACTCACTTCAAGACAGATGACATCAAACACTGGCACAGTGACTCTGAGTAACACACCAAAGATTACAGCGTCCAGTTCAAACTCAAGTAAGTATGTTTGGAAAGTTTTCCTTTTGGAAAGGAAAACTGATACCTAAGCATGCTATATTGTTAAATATTGTTGCCAAAGGATGTTAATTAATGCTATTTAGTATTATGCCATCTGCTCTTTCCAGTGGCTTGTTTTAAATGCTGCACGATGTAACAGACATACCAGCAATAGGCCAAACAAAAAAGTAATTATGGTTGGTTCAAGTAACCCACCTGCTTAGGGAGGCATCTTAGGTAAACACTGAAGCATCACACACTTGCAAGTGCAGTTCACTTCAAATTTCCAATTCTTCTTCTTATCAGTTACAGATATACAAACACACCACGTACATGTATTTCACATATCAAATTCTCAAGAGCGGGGAGCGGGGGGGAAAGAATAAAAATATCAGTGTGCACAAAAGTTTTGAAAATCACTTCCTATTTTACTCAAGGCTACATTCAGTTTACAGTTTGAGTAAAGATACCATCCAATTTGGGGGTTTTATTTCCCCACAAAAAAGTTTGAGCCACTCAGAAACAAAGGCAAACATTCCAGTCCCCTAAAAGACCAAAAGAGAACATAATATTTGAATATAATACCAGGAAAAATATCAAATAGTGAAGTAGGGAGATGATATCATCTCTGAATGCTGCAATGGTGAAGCACATTCTGGGATGCATGCCCATTCGTGGCATATACGTTTTGTGAAGGATCGGTGGTACACTGGAGTAAATTCAGAAAGAGATACATGAAAATGAGCTGAATACCAGAAAATGGGCTTTACAAGAAGACTTCTTCATGATAAGAAAGAAAAACTGAGTTGTTCAGATTGATACACATTTTCACAAAGGAGGCAATTTTATTTGATTACCAACCAAGTATCTACAGTGGAAGAAGTTAATGGTAAAGGAGATCTTTAGATACAAGGCATGACGAGGTTGATATTTACATGTTATCTAGGAATCTGCATATGACATTTATGATTAAAAACAAACCAAAGCTAGACAAACATAAATACGGAATAAGTTACTTATCATGCCACCAAGCAGACTATTGAAATGTAAAACAAGACGAGATCTCCCTCTCCAAGTCATCGCCTTGTGGTCTGCTGATTTCATGGAGGATTCTGTAGGTAACTTGGTAACCTGTGCTACACAAGAGCTTTGTCTTTTGATTTCTTTTCTCATGAAATGTGAAAGATAACAGGAAAGGCTTCTGCAGATACATAGCAAATAGAAGACAGGCGAGGGACAACATGGGCCCTCTCTGTAAGCTATTGGGAGAACTGACTACCCTGGATTTGGAGAAGGCTGAGGTTCTTAATGACTTCTTTGCCTCTGTCTTCACTAGCAAATTCTCAGACCACACCACCCAAGTCTTGGAAGGCAGATGCAGGGACTGTGAGAATGAAGACCTTAGGCCCACTGTAGGAGAGGATGAGGTTCGAGACCATCTTAAGAACCTGAATGTGCACAAGTCCATGGGACCTGATGAAATCCATCCACAGGTCTTGAAGGAGCTGGCGAATGAAGCTGCTAAGCCACTGGCCATCATATTTGAAAAATCATGGCAGTCAGAAGAAGTTCCTGATGACTGGAAGAAGGGTAATATAACCCCCATTTTCAAGAAGGGGAAGGTGGAAGACCCAGGGAACTACAGACCAGTCAGTCTCACCTCTGTGCCTGGCAAAATCTTGGAGCAGATTCTCCTGGAAAGAATGCTGAGGCACATGAAAAACAACGAGGTGGTTGGTGTCAGCCAGCATGGTTTCACTAAGGGGAAATCCTGCCTGACCAATTTGGAGACCTTCTATGATGGGGCTAAGAAACTGATGGACAGTGGCCAAGCAGTGATGTCATCTACCTGGACCTGTGCAAAGCGTTCAACACTGTCCCGCACAACATCCTTGTCTCTAAATTGGAGAGACACCAATTTGATGGATGGACCACTCAGTGGAGAAAGAACTGCCTGGATGGCCGCACACAAAGAGTTGCGGTCAACGACTCAATGTTCAGTTGGAAAACAGTAAGAAGTGGTGTCCCT
>NW_009911533.1:0-21760 GCF_000696875.1 Nestor notabilis | reverse complement strand
TCTTCTCCACACTAAACACCCCCAGGTCCCTTAGTCGATCCTCATCACACTTGTGCTCCAGACCCTTCACCAGCTCTGTTGCTTTTCTCTGGCCCTGCTCCAGCACCTCAATGTCTCTCTTGTAGCAAGGGGCCAAATAACATGGTGACAATAATAGTGAACCTTGGGAACAAGGATGTGTTGCTACACATAGATTTGTGCCAGTAGTGGTTTAAGAAGCATTTTGTCCTTTTTAGAAGCATTGAAAAGAAAAAAAAACATGTATTAACAGGGACAGGAAGGAATGGGCAGATATTGAACCAATCCCTCAAAATGATGGGCCAAATCCTGTTGTTCAGATCATCTACAGTGAAAAATGTAAGTTTTAAATATGTTCTACAATCAAAACTTTAGAGTGGCTAAATTTGTGTCTGTCTTTGGTGTTGTTAAAGCATAATTTCATATTTTGGATAACAAACCTCCTAGAGCAGTACTGTGAAGAAATTAGTATTTATCGTGTTACGGTGGTTGTGTGTGATGTTTTCACCAAACATGTCTGAAATTGAATCTTCACCTGAGATGTTAATAGCCAAAGTTTTATTTTAAAATCATAAGGCTTAACAGGTAATACACCAGACAGTCTGGTTCACATAATAAGGCATTTCTAACCCACAAGTGGCAAAGGAACATGAGAAGCTCCTGCATCTGGGCAAATAGTGTGAGTAAGTAGCAAGGAACTTTTCTTGATTGTTTTGGATGCTGTTCAGATGGTGTACTTTTAAGATACTCTTACAGCTTTTTGTTATACTAATATAATTTAGTAGTGCTGTCAGAGTAGTAGGTAGCTATCATTTCAAAGAGGTATATTTAAAGTACAAAAAATAGGAAGTAACTTCAAATGATTACTAACCTTGCCTGATTACTAATCAGGCCATTGTCTCATAGCCTTGGATAAGATGCTTTTATCTGTTTAGTTCGAGATGTCTATGATTACTTCCGGGCTGTTCTGCAGCGGGATGAGAGAAGTGAAAGAGCCTTCAAACTAACAGCAGATGCCATCGAGTTAAATGCTGCAAACTACACGGTATGGTAAGTGATAATTTTAGGATTATTTCTACCATCATTTAATCATCACTTGCTGACCTTTTATGTCTTTAATAATTGTATCAGTCTAATCAGGGCATGACTAGTTGAGTTTTCACAGAGGAGTGGTGTAGACTTCCAGTCAGCTTCTGAAGAAAGCCTTTATTCAGTATTTTCTGTGTCTTATTTTAATTCAGTGGTTTTCATTCATTTGGCTTTGAGAATATTTTCAATCAGGTCAGGATTAGCTGCAAAAAGACCTTTGGTTAAAAATAGATCAGGTGTGAAGGCCATCTGACAGGGTAGCCTTGTCGAGATGCTGAAGATGCCCTCAGTGGGCTTCAAGAGTCATAAAACCATGATAACTACTATATCCTGCTAAATAATGATATGCTTACTAAGTAGAGCATTTTCCAAGATCTGTAAGGTAATGTGCAATTAGGTAATGAATACATAGTGAATTTATAATATTCAGAGTAGGACCTTTTAACTCATGAATGCTAACAAGTACCTCTTATATGTCTTTATTTCACTAACTTGCATAAAATTAGAAAGTTTATGTTATTTTAAGCGCATAAGTCATAGTTTTTGTGAGGATAAGACTAGTGTGGGTAGTCAGAGGTTAACTTGAAAGGATTGCTGTGATCTTAGATAACATACTATTGTAACCAGTTGTATTCCAGGTCTCTGCTGTTTGATAATTGAATGGCCTTTAGCAGAACTGGGTACGTGGTTTAGTGTTTTGCACTCTTTTTAAATCAGTATCTATTAGAAGTACTGTGAATAAAGGTTCTTCTGTGTCCTCCTCCATGAATTTTAGCAAAGCCATGTTGCAGCATTCGAATGCTTGACTTTTATACAGGCATTTCCGGAGAGTCCTCCTGCAGTCCTTGGGAAAGGATCTCCATGAGGAACTTAAGTATATTACAGCTATCATTGAAGATCAGCCAAAGAACTACCAAGTCTGGTAATACCATGTTTTCTTTTCAGTTCTTAACGTGTTTGCAGGTAGATTTTGTTTTTTAAATTGTCCAGAATCAGTTGTGATCATTGATCCTAAAAGTTCTTAAGAGTTGCTTTCTGCATCTACTTCAGTGGCAGTAGTGGAAGATTTAAATAGAGTTGCATCAGCATCAGTGCCACAGTACTCTTTAGCTGTTTGTTCTAAATATGTGATTATGACATGCTAAAAAATCTGACAGATAAAAAAATTACTCATGAAAAGGCAAACAAAAGGACAGATAGAAATGAGTGTGGTTCCTTTTATTGGCTTTTGGAGTTTGCTTACCTGTTGTTGGGTTTTCGAAAGAGTGGCAGAGTAGGCAGAACAGCAGCATTGTACTAAAGCAGAGAAGTTATATAGTAACTAGAAGATCTTATTCTGCTGAAGACTTTGGCCATGAGTGTTAAAAGTGGAAATGTGTTGTTTCAAGTAAACATAGTTTGTCAAAAAGGAGGTGATTGGCCAATACATATATGTAGATAGAATCCGTTATAGTATAAGTATACATTGTATGTTTCTCAGAGCCAAGTGAAATGTTTTAGTTGATGTATTTAATTTGAAATATTTAACTGTTTTTTTTTCTAAGTAGAACAGTTGCTCTATGCTGTTTTAATACAGACCATATGCTCACAAGTATTTTTAGACTATTCTAAAAATAGTTTCCTTCTCTTGTCATTAGGCATCATAGACGGGTGTTGGTGGAGTGGCTGCAGGATCCATCCCAAGAGCTTGAGTTCATAGCTGACATTCTTAACCAAGATGCCAAAAATTACCATGCTTGGCAACATAGACAGTGGGTTATTCAGGTATTATATCCACAGAACTGTTGATTAAATAAACAACTTGTTCAAGTTCTAGAGTTTTGCTTCTTAAATACAATCTGAATTGTATTTGGCACTTCGTTTCTAAGGCTAAAGAGGGGAAAACAATTGTGTTTTACAGCGTGGTATAAACTATAAATTCGACTTTCAGAAACAAGTTCAAAAAGGTCTGTTGTTGGTTACTTACTATTATCTGTGTGAATTTAATAATGACATAATACCATTGGGTGCAACTGAATAGTGTGTTCCTTGCACACCCTTTTTTCTTTTCTTTTTGTTAATTTCTTTAAAAAAGTTGGTGTATCTAATGTTCAGAGAAGTTAGAGGAGGGAGAATATATTTTAGAAACAGAAACGTGATTGTGATAGTCTTTCTTTCTTCCCTTGCTGTAGGAATTCAAGTTGTGGGACAACGAACTGGAATATGTAGACCAACTTTTGAGGGAAGATGTGAGAAACAACTCTGTTTGGAACCAGCGGCACTTTGTCATCTTCAACACTACTGGCTATGATGATCCAGCAGTTCTAGACAGAGAAGTCCAGTTAGTAACGTTACTCATGCTCACATTAAGCATTCTTCATTACTTGAAAGCAAAGCAATACTTTGTCACTTTCTGTGGGGTTTTCTTTCCTGGGCTCACTGTCATGGACAGTGGATAAAGTGTTAGTGCATATACAGATGTGTTCAGCACCACTGACTTGTTGAGTAGTACTGAAGCAAGCTATGCTTACCCAGGGCAAGCTATTCTCATGCGTCTTGCCTTCCTGCCCTGCTGTTTATTGTGCAAACAAAACTTCTAGCCTTTCTTAGTCAATGAGCGATAGTGGAACAACCTGCAGAAAATCTCTGTCGCTGGAACCACATAAACTGTGCTGTTCGTTAGTATTTTACATCCTATCCCTAGAAAGCTTGGAAGGAGAGGCACTCTCAGTATAGTACTGCACAGCTGTTTTAGTAGTACAGTAGCCACAAGGATTTAAAGTTAACATGGGCATGGATTGTAGGAGGAATTGCCTTTTGTGAGAAACGTAATGCAGCTGGGAAAAGAAAAGAGCTTTCAGGGGTATGTGGTCAGCATGAAGACAACTACTCATATTAGTTGGCTAGTTTTGGGGAAGATGGGCTTTGGAAACTTTCAGAGTGGTATGTTTATAATTGAAGAGAACTTTGAAGAAATGGGCTTCTAGCCATTTATTTTACTACTATGGTGGTAAGGGAAGCTTTCTTGTATGGTTTTCACATCCCAGACTGCTGATCAGGGTTGATGGTTATGAGAAGAAGTTTGTCTGAAGTGAAGAAGCAATGAAAAGAAGGTGCTGCAAATTTTGGAGTGGTTCTTTAGAAGTAAGAATGAGTCTCTGAGTAGGTCCATTGGTACGTTGTTCACAGAGGATCTTGGCCTCCACCACCTTTCAGGGTTGCCTTTGCAAACTGCTGTAAGTTTTATTTCCAGGTTATAACTTTCCTGCGGATTAATAAATCTGAACCATTTCCATGACTTAAGCTTGGATATTTCCAGCTTTTTCTCTCCAGAGGTTAAATCTGACATCCTCCCCTGATCTGTTTATACATGGTGCTGTGTTCAAGATAATTGGATACAATTTTAAGAGTCAGACTGTCTAAGGTTAAGACTTCCCTGATGTCGTTATAGAACTGTAGTTGGGCTGCTCATTGCTTGATATAGTGACTGCAGAAGGTTAAAAAAGTTTTAGGGTTGTGGTGGTGTTTTGTTTTTGGGTTTTTTTCCTCAGTACTGCTTACAGAATTTTTTATCAGTATCTGTTGTCTCTGAAAATCAGCTGAATACCTGGTTATGCTCGGGAAGGGCAGAAGGTACATGTTCTGTGAAGATGAAGTGTGGCTTTGCAACTGCATGGCAAGTGCCTCTTGTTGCTTTGGTTTTAGAGGAGTTGCCTAACTTTCTAAGAACTACCGCAGAAGAGGGCATGAGCTGAAAGCTCAAGCTCAGCCTTCCCCTGGGTTTGCTCAAGTGCAGCATCATGAAAAACATTCTGCAAGTAGATACAGAGCATACAATTTGCAGTCCTATTAACATAGCTCACCCAGGGCTTCGATTGCGCTAGCTGTTTTCAGCCCCATGATATTTGTGAGCATCAGGACACAAGTAATTCCACTAGTATACCAGGAGAGTACATTACATTATATTGTTTTTTAGTGTAATTGCTCTTAATTTTGAGAACTGCCTCATAATTGTATAAAATGCAGCAAATGGAACACTTGAGAATTTAAAACAGTTCTCATGATGTCTGCCTCTCTGAGACTTGTGGTGATTGTATTGCATGGCATTTTTCATCTGTGGCCCAGCTGAGATGATCTGCAAAAAGAGTCTGAAACACAGGCTAGAGGGATGTATTTGGGAGCATCTGAGCATATTCAGGTAGTTTCTAACTGCAGTGTTAATGGTTGCGTTCTTTTTCTCCAGATATACTCTTGAGATGATCACTGCAGTGCCACATAATGAGAGCGCTTGGAACTATTTAAAAGGGTAAGGCATCATTCTCTGTGGGGCAGAGAATATCTATAGAAGGTATCTTATGCCTAGCTCTTAACCGGAAAGAGCTTATTGCTGTTCATTCTAGTGTTGTGTTCTCCAGCAGGCAGGCAGAAACCTCCACAAGGATTTAACATATTAGCCTAGTTTCTCCGTAACTTTCCACTAAGTATCTGGCCTTGTAGCTCTTGCAAGAGGATTGCAAGTACTTCCCATGCTTTTAAAAACTTGACCTGTAATGTTACTGCTTTCAAAAGCATGGAATAAGAACTAATGACTATGCTTTCAGTATAATTTCTGTTCAGGTGAGCATAATTATAACATGAAGCTGTATTGTTGCTGACTGCCTTATTGTATTGACACCCTTATTTCAAAACTGATCTCCACATAAAGGAACCATAACAGAAATAAAAATCCTCACAACATGTTTCCCAGTGTTATGTTTCAAGCCTTTTAACCTCTGTTCTAGGATTCTACAGGATCGTGGTCTTTCTCAGTATCCAAATCTGTTAGAGCAGCTGTTGAACTTACAGCCCAGCCACAGTTCACCCTATCTGATTGCATTTCTTGTGGACATGTATGAAGATATGCTTGAAAACCAGTGTGATAACAAGGAAGAAACACTAAACAAGGCATTGGAGGTACGTTTTGAGAATTAGGTTTTGCTTCTCAGGGATGCCATTTATTGTTTTCTTGGTTTATATCCCGACAAAATGGGATTGATTTTTGTAAATAGAAAAGGTTACTTGTTAATCACAGGAGCTCTATGAAAAGTTGAACATGAAAGCCAGATAATCACAAGGGTCTCATGAATTTATCTATAGTTAATAATTTGTGAGATACAGAATCACTGTAAGCTTTCTTCACTTATTCGTAAACAAAAGGTTTCTAATACTGCCTGCAGAAGAAAGGTGTTTCAACAATTGAGGCATTGTTATGCTCCAGAGTTAGCATTGGATTACCTTTCTTCTCTGTGGGTTACTGAATCTTGTTCTCAGAGTATCTATATCTAAATAGAATTTCAGGAGCCCTTTGCACTTCTTGGCTCTTGCTAAGAAAGCTGGCAGAATTAGCCTAAAAGCCAGCAGGCAATGGCAGCACCAGTAAGGAATGTCAGCACCATTTCCTACAGAGAATCTATGACTTCTAGCAGTGCTGTGTGTCTCCTTGTGCTTCATATTTGTGGAGCTTCTTGCTGCTGTTTGCAGTGTAGTTTTTACAAAAGCAATTTTCATTCACTGTACAGCAGACTGGAACTCTAATTAGAACTGCAGTTCTTGTCTGGAGTCTGTGTGTTCCAACACTGTTCATTCCCAACATTTTTCCTTTGTTGTGTTCCAGGACCAGAGTGTAACTAAGTGTAGTAGTATGTCCCAGATTCTTGTTCCTTTATACTATTGCACAGAATTTGACTTCTTCATCTACTTAGGCATCAAATCTCCTATTACTCAACTCTGGTTCACTAATTAAGGCAATGTTACCTGCATATAATAAAAGTGAATCGACGAGAATGTTTGTAGATAGTGTTCATATGATATAAATGTTACACAGTGTTGTGTGAGCAGGGTTGATTTCTGCTGTGCCTCACTGCTCACCCAGATCAAAATAAAACAAAAATCAGAACAAGAAGTATCTGTATAGCACCAACTCTTAACATCTTGTGAGAGAAGGTTACTGGCTTGCATGCAGAATCCTTCTGGGACAGTCTCCTCAGAGAAAAACCATAACCAAGTATCTCTTGTCAATCCGTCAGAAGGACTGAAGATTCAAGAGCAGGATGTTCCACCACTGCTTTGAATGAAGTGGTTTACAGCCTACTGGATCACTAGAAGAAAATCAAGCTTCTCAGGAAGTCCCAAGTATACTGTAGTATACTTCAGGCTGAATAGTCTGGAGTAAATGACGAGTGATAGGCACAGAAAGGAGTAACGGGGAAGCAGTTGCAACTGAAATAGGACTGGAGAGATTTTTGTGCAGTTTTGTGTCAGATTGCTTGACTGCCATTTGGAGTTGACATCATTTTGAGGTCATCGGACAGTTGCAAATGGGGTTAATGAAACAACTGTCGTTGCTGAGAAAGGTGTTACTGTTACGGGCTGAACCATATATTGTATCTATTTTATAAAGATAATTAAGGATTCTGTAAGCTTTTGGTATAACTCCAATCTCTCAATTTTCTTTTATAGTTGTGTGAAATTCTGGCTAAAGAAAAAGACACCATCCGAAAGGAATACTGGAGATACATTGGAAGGTCCCTTAAGAACAAGCACAGCTCAGGCACTGAACAGAGCACACTGACAGACAAGCAGCAGTAACTGAACGTGGACGAAAGCAGTGTTAAGTTCTCAAGCTGTTCTAAAGCAGTACTAAGCAGGGTCATCAACTAGTTTAAAATCCAGTGTAGTATTTATAGTCTGGTGAAGACATACTCCAGTAAAAGAGGAGTGCAGAGTGCTGTATAGTCTTTAGGTCACTGCTGCTACTGGTGATACCTCTAGGTGCAGTCAAGAAATATATTAAGGCTAAATTATTGAAATGTACTACGTAAAGGTTTTATTTCTTAATAATAGATACATAATAACATTAATAGCCATCTATGGAAGTGTTCGAGGCTGGGCTGCATGAGGCTTTGAGCATCCTGGTCTAGTGGAAGATGTCCCCACCCCATGGCAGGAGGGCTAGAACTAGATGATCTTTTAAGGTTCCTTTCCAACCCAAGCCATTCTATGGTTCTATGATAAAGCTATACCTGCTACTTATAAGGCAATAAACCAATTTCTTATGCCGTGGCTTAATCACTCCTGGTTCCTAACAGTCACACCAGGTAGTGCAGAAATAACTGCAGGTAACTTAGCTGTAGTAGATACGAAGTAACCTATTTCTGGTTAGTGCAGTTGTTGCCTCACATAGGAGCAGCTATGCAACACTGACAGCACATGCTATTGTATGCAGTTAACACCAAGTGTCATTTTATAATAAAAACAGTTAACAAAGCATTTTTCTGAAATTTTTTAGTGTGTGTCTTTTGGCGTTTAGATATGTATAGTTCGTTCTTCTCAGATGCTAATAGGGATTAAAATACCCCTTTTAGGGGGATTCTGTTGCACTGAGGTGTCTTTTGCACTGTAGTATTCTCATCCCAGAAACTTTCAAGACACTTGATGTATTCGGTGTAGCCTTGAATTCTTACCTGTGCAGTCAGGAGTAATGCTTTAAGGGACCCTAGATGATCTGCTTATTTTTTTCTTGGCATTCTGTTCAGACAGCTGAAAATCTGATTATGTATTTTTCTCTTCACCTTTTGGAACCAAACCAAACTGAGTTCATAGTTCAGAAGATATTATAACACACTGGTTATGTTACGTATCTTCACTGAACTGGAAAGGAAGGAATGGTTTTATTGGGGACCTATAAATGTCTTAACCTTGTTGCTCCTGTAGGCTTTCCATATATTTTCCATGCCATATATTGAGCAAAGAATTACTTTTCCTCCCCTTTGTGAAAGATATAAGGCACCTGTACTACAGAATTCAAAGGATGCATATACTTGTATGAGAAAACTATCTGCCCTCCTTTCAGTAAATAGCTGTTGTAAACTGTGTTCTTAGATAGAGTGCTTGTCTGTTATGAAGTATTTTCTTGGAGATGGTCATAAAAGGAACAAATAAATACTAGTATTTATTCCATAATATGAACAGTCTTTCTGATACTAAACATTAAAAGCTGCTGTAATTAAACCATATGAGATTATTTTATACTTGAAATATGTTAGGTCAATGCATTCTTTAAAGCAACTCATAGAGAGTGAAATATGTGAAAGCTATCTAATTTTTCTTTCATGATTTTGACACTTTCCCAATAGCAGAGAAAACATGTTTATAGTGGCACATGAACATTTAAAATGGACATGAACTTTAAGTGGTGACTTGCCAGTCCAGGGGTAAAGGTTGGTCTTGATACTGTGACTCTATGATTCAAACCTTTGGGGATTTGTTACATGGGGTTTTTTTGTGCCTTTTCTTTACCACGATTGAAGCTCCAGTACAGAACAAAAAGTGTATGTTTATATCCCCATGAATGGTTTCTAATTGAAACTACACTAAATATGGAGTACAGATCAGTCAGGATGTTCCAGGTCTTTAGGACAAAGTAGTATATTTGTCACTACCAGTCAAGAAACCTCAGAGATATACCACAGATAAATGCAGTCCTTAAAATAAGAGGGAAGAGAATTTTGCCTCTACATATGGTGTTACTATGTTCCTCCTTTCTTTCATGAACAACACGCAGAAGGAACCTGGAATAAGGCAGACACTGGCATGGATTGCAGAGAAAAATAACTCGTCCTGCAGTAAGATGATGAACAGTGTCCACTGGGTCAGCACACTGGGGATGTGAGTTGTGGTCACTTGTGGTCTGAGGAAAGACCTTAGCTTTAGCCCTGTTCTTCTGTGTCAAGAACAGTGGGATCCTCTGACAAGACTCTTGGGCTATTTTCTTATGGTGTGGTCAGCTTAGGGCCTTCTTGAATCGTGTAGAGATAATCAGTAAAGAGTCATCTACTGACAAGTTTCATGTGGGAAAATGGGAGAAATTACAGACCACCTCCCCTTAGTCCCCCGAAGTTAAACTGTGACACTAAGAAAACCTTAGGATAAAATGCAGCTGCTACTTCCAGGATGGGATGCAGTTGGCATGCATGGAATCTACCTGGTGATAGTTCTCTAGGCAACCCCGCAACCTTAGCATGCTGAGAGAAACTGACCAGAGGGTGGAGCAGGGTGAAGGCCCCACAGCCAGTCTCTGTTGTACTCTCTGCAGGAGCGGGAACTAAAAGCCACCATGTACTGACAAACTGTAGAGCAGCTGCCAAGCAAGCAAGGCGAGAGGATTTTACACCCATCAGTAACAAAGCGTATATGACTAGTCACTCAAGCTCCATAGGCATAGAGTTAAAAAGTCAAAACCTGTGTTACTATGGGGAAGACTGGACAAATCTGAGGGCCTCCTCAAGGTCAGGATGAACAACATTGAAGAACAAAGAACTGAAAGCAGGAGAGGAGGCTTTGCCCTTGTGCAGGCAGATTAAGAAGCAGAGCTAGCAAATCTCCAGTCAGGAAAGACTATTCTTGAAGCCTGGTATATCTTGGAAGCACATGGACATCGTCAACATATGGCTTCACGTGTCAGCAAAACATGACTAGGGTGTCCTTTCGACGAAAATGGTGTAACCTTATGGAAAATAACTGACCAATCAGTACATGGTGGGAGGGTTATGGGAAGTTTCTAATGGTATAAATCAAATGAATCAAATGGTATAAAAACGTGAAATTACGAAAGGGAAAATGGGGAAGGCTCCATCATAACTTCTGGAATCAGTCGACAGGCTGAACCTGCCTTCTCCCCCATAGGGATACCTATTGAGAAAGAGCTTTTGCACTCTAAATGAACTCTCTTGTGCGAGCTGTTATCAGTGATTATAGTTTGGTTGTGCATCACTTCAAGCTTGTTTTTGCAGACAGTCCCTATCACCGGCAGTCACAAACCTTAATTTGTCACGATTTTATATTAACAGTGTTATTTCATAAACTGTTAGTGTTAGTCCTTTGTGGGCACTAGCAGTCACCAGCAGTGGGTAACAAAGTGGGAAATCCACTGAGGGGCGCCCCTGATGCTGTTGGTGCATTTCCCTGAACAAGTCAGTCAAATCGCACTCTGATCCAGCGGGACTGTTCAGTGAAGGGTCCCTATAATGGGATGCTGACAGATTGGTTGGGCACAAGGGTCTCAGCTTTCCTGTGGCACTGACAGGCAGATCAAATACTAGGGGTCGAGAAAATCTCCCTCTCTTTCACATGACACAGTTAATAGGGTTTTATACCTGTAGTACAAGCATAGTGATACTTGCAAAGATAATGCTGTTTCTGAGCTAAGTTAACCACTTACGTGTACTCTAACAGAAAAACACCTTGTCTCACGTAAAACAAATGCGTGACCAAACAAATCACGCAAGTCCTAATAAAAAAACATGCTAGAGTCTAGAGTCCATTAAAAACCAAAAACCAAAATCATTATGTTTTAAGAGAAATGTTTGGGTTTCTCTCCCAAATGTTTACTGTCCCTGAGATTGCAAGGAAGCTCTAAAATTCTCAGTTCTGTGGTAGTCAGGTATACTCAGAAATACCAAGCTGCAGACCTGGGAAAGCGACAGGCTGCCCAGCCAGGTTGCAACCACAGCTACCAAGCCTTTAATTTTAAAAGTGTGTCCAAGACAGAATCTGTCATATGGTAGTGGGAGCTTGACAAAACTGAATGAGCTATAGAGAGAAGGATGTTACAGCAGGAACTGATAAATGACTTTAACCTGTAGGCATTGGTACTGACTACCTAGATCAGGGGAAACACAGAACTGATTCATCCTAAGGGTTCATCTCTACAAGAAAACTTACTGTTGTTACTGATTGTGTGTAGCGATTTAACTCTTGTGTACAATTTTATTACTGAAGAGCTGTGTCTAAACAGAAACAGCATTGTTACAACTGTCTCTTGTAAATCAGTGTCATTGGAACATTCAGTGGAGTATGAAGAATTATTAAAGAGTGTCAAATAATTTCCTATGCCTGTTTTTATCAGAGGCTGATGTTCTTGCCTTGGTCTAGCTGTTTTGTCTGTCTAAGCTATTATTAAATTCCTTCTTATTGTCTCTGCAACTCGGCTGACAAAACACGTCCTTCCTAATCTGTTCAGTACAAAAACCACCTCAGTTAGCACAAAATGCTTCTACCAGTTGCTGTCTGGCTGTGCTGAGGCACATTAGGAGCATGCTGTTCAGCTGGACCTTCTGTGGGAGCAGTATCTTTTTTTTGCAGGAAAGCAGTGAGGTTTCTAATCACTCCTGCCATGCACAACACTTCAGTCCAAGTGCTAGCAAGGAATTCATGCAGTGCACTGGTGACAAGGGTCTTATGGAGAGATGGACCCCTACAAGAGCATAAAATGCCTGAAAGCTCCTGTGGCTTTTAGAGCAAAGGGATAAGGGAACAGCAGGAAGAGGTGGTGTGGAGTCATCCCTTATGGGCTCACATAAAGGCTTTGCAATTGCTGGTGTGCTTGTCTATGTGCCAGTTCCAAATAGGCAGGGGAGACACTGCAGCTGTGGTTTTCTTGCCCTGTACGTGTGAAATGAGCCACGTGTCTCAGGTGTTGTCCCAAATAAGGCATAGTGGATTCAATATCCATCCTGCTGCTAGGGAGGGACATGAATTTCATAGAACCATAGAATGGTTTGTGTTGGAAGGGACCTTAGAGCTCATCCCGTTCCAACCCCACTGCCATGGGCAGGGACACCTCACACTAGACCAGGTTGCTCCAAGCCCTGTCCAACCTGGCCTTGAACACTGCCAGGGATGGGGCAGCCACAGCTTCTCTGGGCAACCTGTGCCAGCGCCTCAGCACCCTCACAGGGAAGAACTTCTGCCTAATGTTTAATCTAAATCTACCCTCTTTCAGTTTAAAGCCATAACCCCTTGTCCTGTCACTACATGCTCTTAGAAAAAAAAAAAAAATAAAAAGCATTATGGTATGTAAGAGGGACACAAGCGTTTCCATGTGAACAGTCAGGATAAGGCTGACAAAACTGAGAATGCACGCACTTATTTAGGTGTGTGTAAGAACTTGGCATGAATTGCTAATAGAAGCTGCGCCAAATTTAGCCAGGAAGCCCACCTCGGGATGTCTAAATGTTTACATCAGCTGTCCTATGTAAGCTCCTCGGGGCTAGGACTCTGTGCTCCATCACACGTGTCACCCATCACTGTTCCTCACCAAACCATGGGATGTAAGCCTACATTAGACTTCAGCCTCGGGCGATTAAAGTCTTTGGGGTATCAATTTTCTGCAGCTGTCTGGCAGGAAAGTGGACATTCATCGCTAGATGGCAGTGTGGAATTCACTCTCAGCTCACTGCGACCCTCAGCGTGCTGTAACTAGGACAGCTCGCTCTTCCTGCAACACAACTGATTTCACTCTTGCTAATTAAACACGGAAGAGCAGCTGCGCGGTAAGCCAATATATAGCACCACAGAGGGCTGGAGCTCAAGTATTCTGGGAGGAGCTTCATTAAAAATTGTTGCTGTTAATTGGAGAGAAATTTGTCATTAGCTGAAATGATGCCTTCTCTGGCACAGGACACTTTGTACCAAATCTGGACTCTGCTGAGTCCTGCTGTTCTAAAATAACCTCGTGGCTAAGCCCCTCCGCTCAAAGCATGAGTTTTGTGGTCAGTTTACACCTGTTGGAGATGTGCCTCCGGTCAGTGCTACACTCATGCACTGTCACAAGCTGAGAAGTTTTGGTCCCCTAAAGCCAGTTTTGTTATGTTAAGTTTCTCTGGTCCCTCTGTGAGGAAGGGCTGGCCATTGCTGTTCCTGCTTCTTGTAAGTCAGGGGAGGACTTGGGCCAAATTGAGGAAATAAAGCATGCTGTTGCAGGTCCAAAACTGGTTGCATTGCTCATCAGGAAGCAGGACTGAGGACTTCAGTGAAGAAAGTCAAAGACAGATGTCTGTCATTGGTTTGTCAAGACTGAGTCTTGCAGTTTGTAACCATGGTGCAGGGATTTGAAGTGAGTGAAGAGATGCCACATATGACTTCAGCTTGAGCACCCAGCAGTTTAACCCTCAAGTGCAGCTGCTTCCTATGTGTGTATGCACTGAGCTGCCAGGCTCTGCTGCCTATGCTACCCATACACCTATTCCCATAGGTGTAATGCCAGATCTGGTACCTCTGCCCCTATCTGAAATGACAGGTTTATCACCTGGTGACAGATGTAATGCTGCCTTATCAGTACAGCTCATGAGCAGTGATTTTGCAGCTGCAGAAGAGGCCTTGATGTGTTTGGGCATCTCATTCTTTTGATTGTGGGTTGCTTTGTATAGGTGTACACAAAGCCCTGTCTGTTATCCAAGTTATCTCTCCAACAGACTCAAGAGCAGTTGAATAAATGCTTGTGCTGCCACAAGAAGCACTGGAAGGAAGAAAGTGAAAGAAAAAAGGAGCTGTGTTTGTACTGTTGATGTACATGCCCTGTCCTTCCCCTTCTGCCAAAGCCTGTCACCAGGACAAGAAAGCAGCAGGTAGATAACCTTCTCTTTTCAGAGCCAAGATGCTTACACACATCTGTCCCTGCTCTAGCTTCCAGCCACACCACAAATGTGAGGTTTATTCCCAGTTTTCCTAGAGGACAGTGAGAACACACTTTTCCTGTACATTGCAACATATGGTGCTCACTGGCTTTGCTGGCTGCTTACACTGACAGTTTTTCTGCTGCAAAATGAGCCAAAATGCCAAATTTGCAGGTACCCACAGCCCAGGTGTATGGCAGTGGGGAGGGCTCCCAAGCATATCACTGTACCAAGCAACACCCTGCTACGAGCTGAGTGGTAGTGGCAATCCTCTTGCTAAGTTGTTTTAGAGGCCTAGTCTGCAGACTGAAGGCCACAATAAAAGGGGAGACTGTATTTTAAACTGGCAAGTGAAAACCAGAAACGCCTGCTTTTAAAAACACATTTTCAAACATCAATGTTGATAATTCTTTAACTGAAAAATTAAAAGCTTGTAAGTTAAGAATATAAAACTGATTAGCTTCTGACATTCAGAAAGAAAATGTAAGAGAGAAAATGTTTCATGTGAGACCTAGTTTTTTGTTAGAAGAGGGTGTCTGAACAAAACCCCAGAAGCTGGAAGACTGTTTATCATTAGCAGTGTTGCAGTCATAGCTAGGTTCCTCTTGGCACTGAAGCTTTCTCTTGTGTCATTGCAGAAGGAAGGGGGAGATGAGGCATGACTGGGTCCAAGGCAATCCAAAATCACTACTAATGCATCACTAACAACAGCTAAAAATGTTACAGCAAATGACTTCAGGAGAATCTGAACCATACAGAGCCACCTAGCACACCCAGCAGGTCTGTGTATTTGCAGTCAGAGCGAATATGTTAGTCTCTATTGACTCTTCAATTTCTTCTTTTCGATTGCTAATACGTTGGTGGCTCTGTGCTTGTCTAAGCTATGCAGGCTAAAATCTATAAGGAGAGAAGAGAAAGGGACAGATGAGATATAACCCATTTTACTGCAGGATCACTGCTCAGCAGCCATGGCCAGGACATGACTCTCATCCCCTAGGCTATATATCCCATGCTGACAGCTTTCTGCTGCCACTTCATAATGTGGGCTTTTTACAGCAGAAACCATATATCCTTGTAAGTTTGAAAATGTCTGGTGTACACAGAGATGCCCTCCACACACACTGCAATGAATGCTAGCAGTCTCTGTCACCATAAGAGCTACACCTGCTTTCTGTTCCTCAGCCCCATGCCTGCATAGCAGATACAAGCACCGCAGGACAATGCTTGCCCATGCTTTGCCATGCTGCACTTATTCTGGGTAGTGCTGGAGTTGATGAGGCTCTGCAGTGGCTTCTGGAAGGCCCCTTTGCTCACAAAGGTCCTCATGGAAAAGAACCTAGCCATGAAGGACCCCTGCGACCCCTGCAAACCTTGGGCCAGTTGCGGAGACTTGGGTACCACCTCATCATAGCATCCCACCCATCACAGGATCCCAGCAGGTGAGGGGTCTGGACATAAGGTAGCAGTCAGCTTAAATTTTATTGAAATAGAGGCATATAGATCCAAAGATTAACCACTATGCTATGAAAGAGGAGCTTGTCTCCTGTATCAGATTGCAGTATCCACTGTAAGAATAGGCACAGCAGCACTCAAAAAGGTCAAATAGGGTCACTCAGTGATTTGAATTCATAGTGAACCTACTTAATGTTTGAAACAGGGTGGGGATACCAGAGAATGAAAGGGCAGAAAGGGCTAATAAAGGCTAATATAAACCTAGCTCATAGCCAGAACCAGTATTGTAGCATGGCCCTGAGAAACATGTGCATAAAACATATCTGAGGAGCAGAAGAAAGAGTGTTTAGAGTGATGAGCAGATACTGTTTTATTTGCTTCTTCCTGATTGCAGGAAAAGGGCTTTTTAAGTAAACAGGATACATCCCTGGTATCTTCTTACTGGAATAGTGCTTGGGATGCTGTGTTTCTTATTCATTCACATGGAATAGAGTAAAGCCAGCAACATTTATTGTTATCAAGTAGAAGAGTATCAGTTGTTTCAGCAGTAACCTCCAATAATTTCAAGAAAGGATAAATTATTTTCTCTTTGTTCTTTTCTGAGAGAGAGGAAAGCTGGAATTTGGAGAATTTTTAAAAGCTGTTTCTATTTCGCAGAAGACTGTGACTTTAGGTCCTGTAAGAACAGTGTACCTAATGGAACCATGCCATTACAAGGCTACGTCATCAGTAAGAGGACAGAATGGTTTGATGATTTTTTCAGTGTTTCGTTTGGCTCAAATTCTTCATAAAGGTTTGGCCAGAAAAGTAGGAAAGAAAGAGTTGTTAGCTAGGGCACTTTTAGCTCTATATCAGCATCTGATGTCTTAACCAACATCAAGAACTGACTGCTGAGAAGGATGAAAGCTCTCAGTAGGATAGATCTGGGATAACCTCTGAATGCTGATTCCAAAGTGGAGTGGCCTGGAAGGGTAAGGAGATTAGCAAGGCAGCTCCTGGTTTTGCTGTAGTCCAGGTAAATTTGCTGATAGAAGGAAAAGAGGAGCAATATATTAGAACTCTGTGCAGTGCCTGCATGCATATGTCTGACTGCATACAAGTACCAATCAGCTTAACCACTTCATGCACCTGTCTGGTTTACAGAAAGATTTTGGGAATGTGTCAAAGCTATTACATATGGCCTGGGGAGGAGGCAGTAGTTTCAGGGTATGTGCAGGTGAATATGGGAATGCCACGGCTCAGGAGAGATGGCAGATGTGACATTTACACCGGGACTGCATGTTTAAAAAACTGAACAGCTTCCTCAGCTGCTGGTTGCCAGTAAGGAATGGCATTGCAGCGTAGCATTTGTGTTGCATATCCTAGCAGTGACCAGCATTCAAAAGGAAGAGTTCTAATAAAAGTTTAAACTGATGATGAGCATTTTATAGCACATTTAGTTATGCTTACAGCAGTTTAGCTCCAAGGCCAAATGCAGGTTCCACAGGAGGGATGTCTGCTAAAAATTGCAGACCCATTCTCTTCCAGTGGAATGCTTGTACTCCATTAAAATAGCTCTGAATGAGACCCACTAAGTAAACCCATCTAATGTTCCTGATGAATCCAAGTTCAATTCTGCTGTTCCTCAGTGCTTCGGACACTTCAAGCTGTATTGCAAGACATCATCAGTAGGCCTGTGAGTGTGGAAGGATTCAGTTCACAAGAAATATTTATAGAATCATAGAATGGTTTGGGTTGGAAAGGACCAGAACATCATCTAGTTCCAACCCCGCTGCCTGGGCAGGGACACCTCACATAAACCATGTGACCCAAGACCCCATCCAACTTGGCCTTGAACATTTATGTGGAAATACTATCTCCTATCTAGCATCCAGCCACAGGAATCCCAAAGCCTTTGTGTTTTCTGATCTGTTATCTGGTCCGTTGTGACAGAACTGGTGTCCTTGGCACAGATGTCAAAACAAAACAGAGGGAGGGAATTATGTAAAGTTCTTTCAAGTTTTTCCTTCTAAGTTGGAAAGCAGCAAGACTGTCTTTCTCTGTTTGAAAATCTTTCTTTACAGATCACGCTGCAAACAGCCCGTAAGCAGCAATATATCAAGTCAAACAACTACAGAGCCAGAGGAGGCAGAAAAGCAGCAGTTAGAAAATAAAGTGTAATGGGAGGCCCTGGTGCATATCAGTGTAGAAATTTAACATTTGAGCATGTATACAATCACAGTTCCATATGTTCTTATGAAAACTAGACTGATCCAAGCAACTGATTCAGGTAAGTTTTATGCCACTATGGTGACAGCATATCTTACACCCAAGTGTGAAGTTGAACCATACAACCAACAAAGAGCTAGTGCTGCATGTAGTGGGGTGCCCAGCATTGGTAAAGACAAGTCTAAGCAAAGTGAAGCAGAGAGCACTTCCTCAAAGGGGCGAACCCTGGCCGGGACAGCACTGAAATAAACAAACCCACTATTTCAGTGGGGTTTGAGTAGGTCACAAAAGAAATATTTTAAGGACACTAATGAACTAAGTGGTTCCCAACAGTTTTACCACTTGGGAGCTCTGCCCTACGATGTCTTTATTCAGTTTAGTATCCAAACTTGTCCTGCTTCACTCCGGACACTGAACCCTTTTACAGTAGCAGGGAGAGAGGAACCGCATGAGACCACACAAACATCTCTTCCCAATTTCAGAAAATTTTATTACTTCCAGGTACAAGTTTTATCATATTATAGTTTCATGTTGGGAAAAATCATGAATTTTCCTGTTTCGCACGGTGGTTTATAAATTGGCCCAATTCGTTATGAGATCTGGGTCTCTAATCCCTCGCCTGGCTCTGACCTTGAATGACC
This sequence comes from Nestor notabilis, assembly GCF_000696875.1. Lineage (NCBI taxonomy): Eukaryota > Metazoa > Chordata > Aves > Psittaciformes > Psittacidae > Nestor > Nestor notabilis. Next base: position 2,880 of record NW_009911533.1, on the reverse strand, counting down.
TTTGGTAGGTAAATTTTCATTTTGTGACTTGGCTTATCCATCAGGAAAATACTGATGCTTTATTTTTCTTTTCCTCATGGCTCTACAGGAAGTCTCACCTATGGATTATTCTGCTGCACAGGAGAGAAAGAATGAGAAACCTGATTATGGCAGGCTCTTCCCTTAGGAACAGAAGAATCTATCCGCAGCAGAACTTTATGAACCTCACCAAGATCTTTCTTTCTAACTCTGCCTGTGTAATAACAGCATATGGGCTTGAGAAACAATATTGTTCAAAACAAGGACAGTACATATTATTAATTATCAAGTTAATGCGAAGAAGATAAAAATATTTTCTGTTGGTGGCCATGACCTTGCAAAGGACCTTCAAATTCTATTATGTACCTCCTTCCACACGCAGCCACAGTTGACACATGCTCACCTCTGGGAGCCCAGGCATGTCACGTTTGCAGTATTTGCTATATTTGAAGAGAAGATAATCAGCAATATTCCCACTGTGGACTGTTCTGGTGTCCTCAACATAAGAAGGACATGGAGCTGTTGGAGCAAGTCCAGAGGAGGGCCACGAGGATGATGAGGGGGCTGAAGCACCTCCTGTATGAAGACAGGGTGATAAAGTTGGGACTGTTCAGCCTGGAGAAGAGAAGCTGCGTGGAGACCTCACAGCAGCCTTCCAGTATCTGAAGGGGGCCTACAAGGATGTTGGGGAGGGACTCTTCACCAGGGACTGCAGCAATAGGACAAGGGGAAACAGGTTCAAACTTAAACAGGGGAAGCTCAGGTTAGATGTAAGGAAGCAGTTCTTTACAGTGAGGGTGGCGAGGCACTGGAACAAGTTGCCCAAGGAAGTTGTGAATGCTCCATCCCTGGCAGCGTTCAAGGCCAGGTTGGACAGAGCCTTGGGCAACATGGTCTAGTGCAAGGCGTCCCTGCCCATGGCAGAGGGGTTGGTACTACATAATCTTAAGGCCCTTTCCAACCCAAACCAGTCTATGATTCTATAATGAAGGTGCATTTTACAGACTATTGCACATGCAGACACGTTCTAATGTGATTCCAAGAGTACCAAGGCTTTTACCTGTACTGTCTTGCTGGGTGCAGATACTGGCAAGAGCACAGTATATAACAGGGTTACAATTTTGGACTCAAGCCTACAAAGATGGAGAAGAGACCAAAGAATTCTGCTTGGCTGCCACAGGCACCAAGGGTGTTTCAGAAAATCTGTGTGCTGAGAGGCTCTCCAGCATGTGCTGGACCATGTACAATCACGGATATCTGTTTGAATAACACTTAACAAAGGCAGGAAAGTTTACTAAGCCACAAACAGGAAAGTTTATTAAGCCATTTTGCTACTGAAGTGTCCAGAGATGATTAGCCCAAGGTCTTTCCTGACCAAAGACTCAACATTCTGGGTCCCAATGAAGTGCTTGGGTTGCAGTCTGCATTTTACCAGCTTCTGTGGGAGGCTGCTTTGCCAGAAACAGGATAAAACTGAGCACAGACCAACAGAGTATCACAGTGCTCACAGCGAGGCAGTTACTTACACAGGGAACCATAGCCTTGCTCAGAGATAAGATATTGCTAGCCATCAAGTTATCAGCTTGAAAGCTCGCTTGCTCTCCTAAGAACTAAAAGGTAGCATCAGCCAAGAGCACCTGATGGTCTGTATTCTGCATCTGGGTGAGACAATTTCCACTTGCATTTAAAAACGTCTGTGCCAAAATAAAGTAGCAGGACACACATGGCCCACTGCCCCACCCTGTGCACTGTTGCTGTGAAATGCTGGCAAGATAGGCACAGTTTCACCTCCAGGGTTATTTTGGAGATACCACTTTCATAGTCTGATAGTCAGTTTCCGCACAGTTGCAGATTTCTCTTCAGTTTCTTGTTAACTGTGGTGTGTTTCTTGCAAACTTTTTGTATGGTCACTGACTCTTCCCTTTTCAAAAGCAGTGAAGCCATTGTCAAAATGGTTCCCTCATCAAAATGACCCTCAGTGTCTCCTACAGTTTATCTAACACTCACATATTGCTTGTTTCCAGTGAAAACGCCCACAACCCACCAGATCTTTAGACAGACTTGATCCAGGTTACCCTTTCAGAAGGGACTGTGTTTATGAAACTGCATGTGACAAAGGTAAAAATGCAAGTGAACCAGGTGGTCAGGCTATGGGGGACAGAAGTGTGCACATGCATGTAATGAGAAGTGGAGGCTATGTAATATGATTGACATGGGGGGGAAGTAGCACAAGGAATGAGGCTGGCACTTCTTTTAACAGCGTTCACTCCTGTCATTCACTGCTGCTCAATGCTTCAGCCACTCTTGCCGTGTGGGCCTTCATAGCCTTTAAAATAGACTAATGAGGGGAGGTAATTCACCAACATGAACGCACAAGAATTGCAGGGTTGTGGCAGACGTACGGGGGCTGTGGTGCAACATGGAGGAGAAGACAGAGGTGTCAGACTGGCAGTGATAAAAGATGAAGGTATGTCATGCTTAGGGTAGGAGATGAAAACTTAAGAGGAAAATAAAGACAGGTGGGAGTACCGTGGACAGAGAAGGTAAGGGAGACAGTGCTATTCAAAATTAAATCTGTGGGATGGCCAGGAAGAAGTCATAATTGGAAAGGCAGCACAGAATCAAGATACTTGATGCATGTACCACATACATGCAAACGAACATAAGGGCAGAAACGTAGCCATGCTGCAGATCTTTCGCTTGTCTCAAGACTGGCCTGCTTGCATGGCAGGGCAGGAAGCATCCATGACGGGACTAGAAGTTCCCATCGTGTGGAGAGATCGAGACACTTGTCTGGAGCGTGGTGACACTCGCCACGTGGGGCCTCCTTCTCCTCACTGAGCTGGAGCCTGGCCGCGGGAC
>NW_009911532.1:0-32588 GCF_000696875.1 Nestor notabilis | reverse complement strand
GCCCTCATCATGCGGGCTCTGGGCGCTGCCGGGGTGCGGTGCCGCCGCTCCCTGCTGCGGTTACAGGGCGCTCACGAAATGCGGAGGTACGGAGAGTAGCACCCCGGAGCCGGGCTGAAATACGGGAGTCGTTTAAAGAGGTCGTGAGCGTTCACCAAAAATACGAATTAAAAAAGCCACACACAAAACCTACCAAGACTCCACAGCAAAATCCTTCCCCGAAGAAGGAGGTGTATCTAAGCCACCTTTGGAACAAGTAGGCTGTGAGAACAAAAGTCTCCCGTCCTCACTCAAAATCCCGGATGAAATCTCCCAGCTGTTTATGTTGTTTCCATCTGGCACTACATTCCTCCTGACCCTGACAACTTACACGTGGCTTTCACTCGGCACGGGGCAATAGTTCCATGCACAGATTACTATTGGCATGCTCACAGGTAGCCAAAGTCCCCACGCTATGCTGTTGTCACAGTCGTGATTTCTATAATGAGCCACTTCCACTCCTAAAACCAAGCTGTTCCCTGAGAATCTGTTTTCACTGGTTTCACTTTCAAGTAAGTTTTTGTCTTTTGTGACTTGAGAGTAAAGCTAGAAAACATCAATCTTTCAGTGAGATTCAGCAAGATGAAAAGAACCCCCCTTCAGGTAGTATGTAGGCAAGTTAATCTGATTTTTGAGGTTACGTTCCTGATTTTTTATGGGATTGAACTGCCAATCCTGAAAGATTTACCTCTTAATTATGTCCCGAGCCTTCTTCCAGGTTTCAGGAAGATTCCTCGTGAAGATCAAAATCAGATCTAGACCAAACACACAGCCACTTCCAGGACTAAGCCACAGTTATCCAAACATAGCAACAGGTCCTCTGTGCTAGAAAGTTTATGCAATTCCAGGCCTTCTTCAAGAAACCCGCAGAGAAAAAGTATAAACTAATGAAAGAGCAGCTGCTTGCTGAAATTTCCACTCAGTTCCAAGAAATGAGACTTGGCAGGTCCTTGCTTCTTATAACACTCCGTGACTCATTTGTAGAGGCAGGTGAAGTCAGAACCATCACTGCCAGAGTCGTGCCCCTGATGGCTTCTCCAGGAAGGACACGGATTTTCCTAAACACTTTTTATGAAAGAAGAAAGGAAAGTACTGCTCAGCTGCTGTTTACAGCGGTTCGGTTGCTGAATCCCTTCTCAAGTGGTGGTAGTCCGTCCTTGACCTGGTGTTTTCCAGCAAATCTTCCTGATAATAAGGTCTGAGCTCTGCAAACTCTGCTCCTTTGCCCAGCTGCCCGGCAGGTTCAGAGCTGTAGGCAGCGGGCAGCAGGCAGGCGTAAGTCTCACTGCAGGCTCCTGTCAACCAAACAGGAGGGAGTAACCCGAGCTTGCAGGTCAGGCTGGGAGAGGTGGGGCCTCACTCCACAATTGCTTAGGAGTTCACCTTAACCTTGCTTCAAGGGGAAAAACAACACCACCCCTAGAGAAAAAGAAAAGCAGTTCAGTCAACTTCCCCTTCCTGGCTCTGAGCTGGCAAAGCCCCTTGTCACGCTGCATCTTCTTCTAGCGGTTCTGTCAACTGATACTTTTTCTGGTCCAGAGGGTTCTGCACGTAACAGGAAAGCACAAAAAGATCTTGTGAAATCACAGGAAAAGGAGAGCGTTGAGTCCAGAGTCCACTTTCATGTACCTAAACAAGCAATTAAATGTGCAGACAACAATTTTTCTTGTTAACAGGAAGATTATTTCCAAGAAGCCTTCAAACCTTAAAGGGTCGGATTATGGAGAGGCCTCCTAGGTCATTTGTGTGAACGAACCCTTACAGGAACACTGACATTAAACTGACATTTCCAAACTATTTGTGCCAGTCACCATACACTGTGTCATGCTCCCTAGGTAAATAATAATAATAGTAATTTGTACAAAAAAGTGCTTACCCCATGAGAGGTGGAAAGGAATATGAGAGATGCTGTAAAAGAAAAGGTTGGTGACTGCTTAAGTCCTTGGCAGGGACAAACAGTGCTTTTCTTCCCCTTCTTTCCTGGATAGCAGCCCAAGAGCAGCCCCTGCTCCAATTCTCTTTAACAAAGGACAAAAAACAAATGCAGAAGACCACTGTGGGCTGATGTTTTTGTTTGCTTTTATTTGGGAAGAAAATATTTTAAAGGAACAGAGATAATCAAGAAGAACATGGAAAGAAAGTGGGACATGAGGATTAAAAAAGGGAAACCAGAATAATAAATGGTATAAAGATTTGGGGAAGAATACATTCTATTTCTGTGTTTAAACTACTTTTTTTCAGGATGTGTATAGTAGGTATGGACATTTATAGAATTATTTTATATGATCATGAAACTAATATTACTGCAAACAGGAAAGCAGAACATCGTAACTCAGGGAATGAAGAAGACATTTCATCAATGTTTGGGGAAAAAATGAAATATGCCAAAGAATTTTTTTCTGCTGTAGAATAGCCTAAAGATCCTTTCCATGGCGGGAACCTACAGAATGACTTATACACAGTGAACGACTTACACAACCACCTGGCAGACCCAGCATAGTCTTTATGCTGACACCCCCCTTCCTGCATGGAATTCAGCCAAACACCACGGCCCCAGCCAGTTGCAATCTCCTTTGCAGGTGTACACGCAACGGAAGGCACAGTGCAGACAACAAACCCATGGATTCATGGGGAGCCCCATTGTCTGGGCTGTATTGAAATTAGATGGTCAAGTGGTAAATTTGGACAGTATTGGCTGCAGCAAGCCCCAGGGTTTAAGATTAACTGCTTGATAGTGGAATTTCCACTCTCACTGAAAACAGACACTACTGTATCCATAGAGTTTTCAGGACAAAGATATACAAAGCAAGCCTGATTTGTCTCTTGATTTTAAGGCACATGCAGCTACAGTGCAAAACAGCAGAATTGTTTCTGATTTAGGATCATAAATATGTGAGGTTAATCCACAGGAATCCACAGCAAATGAGAGAAACAAGACACTGGCAACCGGTCTGTGCTACTCCCTGCTTTATACTATGAAAAAGAAATCCCAAATACGGAAAGTATTTATTTGCTGCTTAGGTAATATTATAGAAAACATTTTGCATAAAAGCTAAACATGGTCCTATCTAGAAAACAACACAGACCAGAGGATCTGAAGAATCGTAGAATCATAGAACTGTTTGGGTTGGAAGGGACCTTAAAGATCACCTAGTTCCAACTTGCCACTAGACCAGGTTGCTCAAAGCTCCATCCAACCCGGGCTTGAACGTTTCCAGTGATGGGGCATCAATAACTTCCCTGGGTAACCTGTTCCATAGTGAAGAAATTTTTCCTAATGTCTGATCTAAATCTCCTCTCTCTCAGTTTAAAGCCATTCCCCCTTGTTCTGTCACTACATGCCTTTGTAAAAAGTCCCTCTGCAGATTTCTTGTAGAATAGGTACAGAGATTCTTCTAGCCCCAAAGTAGTCTGTAGTCTCATAGGGAGTTTCTTTGGGGTGTGTCTAGTTTTAAAATATTCTAATGTGACACCCTTTCTTTTTAGACCATTTTCAGTAAAATTATGTGAATATAATTGTTCTAAACTCAGATTTGTTTTGAGTAGTAAATCTATGAATAACTTAATGGCCTCAAAACTAGTGAGATAGATTTGGTCTAAACCTGTTGGGGACATTCTGTAAACTTCTGAAGTAATTAGGAACCTAGGGTCTGCTATTCAAAAACTGGCTTTGGGCAAACCCTCCGATGTGTTTGGTTTTGTTTTGTTTTTTCTCATCCTCCAGAAATGGAAAGCAAAAAAACTTGTTTGAAAACCTTCTCTCTCCCCATAGGCTTAGTTGACTCCTTTATTGGAGAGCTTGTGCTTTGTTGACTAATACAAAATTACAGAAGCTACTTGCATTTTTTAACTTTCTTTTTAATAACCCTTTCATTTCTTTCAGGTTGGTTCAGCAAACAAAGTAAAGCAGGCCAGAGAAAAAAAACACAATCTACATGTGAAAAGAAAGGAGGAGCACAGAGTGTCTGTAACCCTCTCCTTGCAGAAATTGAACTCCAAGCTCAGTTTTGAAGCAGAGGGAAAATGTCTGGACTGCTTCTGGCTGACTCAGAACCTTTATCCCAGATGTGGAGACAAAGCAGCACAAAGGATTCCCAGAAGCCTCATTTCTACCCAAGAAACTATTCTGAAGAGCTCAAGGATATGGCAGAGAATGTATCAGGCAAGAACGAGGGGTCTGTCAGAGTGCCATCACAGCGCTGAACTCCATGGAGACTTCCAGTGACTGTGGTAGACAAGAGTGCCTCACAGAGCCGTTGTGAAACACTTTGCCCCAGTTACATGCAGGACCACTCTGTACTGCAGAAAAGTTTGGAATCTTAAAAAAAAAAAAAGGTTGCTGATGATCCTTGTGGTGCCTGCATCCCCTAGTCAGACAACATGGAGTTACACCTCCTGGATGTTCTGGTCTCTGTTTTGCTTTATTTGGAGCTTGCATCAGTACATATACACCTTCCATGTTTATCCCCTAGTCTAGCTGCCAGGGGTTATCAGATTTTTATTCCTTGTTCCTAATTATTGTTACATCCATGAGGGAGATTGAGTGAGCTGACTAGGACAAATTAAACAGCTGTTTATCCTGAGCCCAAAACTCTTCAGCTTGAAGCTGCCATCATCAGTGACTTACAAGCTTGCCATCCAGCCATTCCAGTTACTAATACATCAATTATAAGCTATGTAAATTTATGGCTAGGATTATAGTTGAATGAGTGATGATAAAAAGTCTTCCAGTAATACAAGGGCTCTGTGACATTATGAATTATCTGGCAGTTATTTCTGCACAATACTATGTGGATCGCAATCAGCTCAACACAGAGGACTTTTCTCCCACTGGAGCCATAGGGAGTGTTTCCTTTTGTTTTGGAAGGAACAGAATCGGGACCAAATCCTTAATTTGTACATTACTCAGTTTCTGCACTGAGAGCTGGTTGGCTGACACTTGGATTTGGAAGTCAAGACCCTGTCCTGAAAGAAACCTGAGGCATTAAGAAAGGCCATATGGGAACCACTGACATCATGTGGGCAAAGCTCAGTGCATTTGTGATTACTAGATTTTGATCTGTCCCCTCTCAAGACCTACTCTGTGTTTGATGGATGAGACTCTAATTGAATTTAAGCAAATAAACTGCAGGTTACAAAGCAAACTCAAACATTGCTATGCATTTTGATGCCTCCATATTCCTATCATAAGGAGACAAAAAGGAAATAAGACACAGACAATCAATCTTTTTATATCTACACTCTTTTCTGACAGATGTTTTTTATTACAATTGTATGTTTATTGGGAGAGAGGTAGACCATTAAACCTCAGATACTTCATTTTCCTTATATCTCATATTCAAGAGAATATAAAAAGGCAGGCAGAAAGGAAAATACATAACTTGAAAAAAAAAGAAGTAATCTGTTTTCCCATAATTTAGGTAAGTTTCTGGTTTTTCTTTTTTATTCCAGGGTTTTGAAGTATACTACTCTGGTGGAGGAGGGGGAACAATGTTAACCATATGGCTCAGCCCAAGCCTTCAGAATTCTTGAGTCAAGCATCTAAAATCAATACATTTCTTTAATAGAGGTGTTGATAAAAAAGATGCTGACATTTTTATTTGGGTTTAGGGTCTGTAGGTTTCCTGTTTCCTAGCAGAAATGTAAGGGAGAGAGACTTTCTTCTTACAGAAAAAATTACAAGGATTTGGTGCATTCCAAGACTATAGCAAATTAAGCTTTTAAGAAACATATCAAATATCATTACCACGATACTACAATCACCAGATTGGCCAGAATTACTTTGTAAACTATCTTTATTGTTTTCTGCACTGAATTTTACTTTTGAAAATTGTAGTCCCAGTTCCTGTTTCTAAGGACAGAAGGGCTGTCTGACCTGTTTGGAGAATGCGTAGGTCATCTGATATTCTGCCTTTGCACATGTGGGAAAAAAATCCTCCTGCTTAGTTTTGATTGCATAATTATTTCATTAGCTGGGGGAAATAATAATACTGATGACAATTTTTGGTTACATACTTTTGCCACAGACCTCAAAATTGTCTACAAGCATTAATGAATCTGGAGAGGCAAGCTTCATTGTACAAAAGGAGCAGCCAAAGCTCAGATAATACTGAAAAACGACACACTGATATCCCAAAGCTTGGATACGTTGTGTTTTTATTAAAGCCTAAAATCACAGAATTGAAAAGATGGTAACATCTGAGCCTGAGAGATAAGAAATGAAAATAAAAACACATACAAATAAAATAAGTCTCTGTGTGCATATGTACACATATAGTTTTATATACATTTTAGGTGAATCTCATGAGTTTTGGGTGGAAGAATGTGGCTTATTATTTCTGGTCACACCACAATGGCAAAGCTGAAGATGCTCCATCACACTGGGAAATTGCACCCAGTGCCCATGGAAGTAGGGCTATGGTGGGACCCAGAAACAAGCTCTGAACATTACAGTGCTTTGTGCAAAAATGGAACAATGTCTCTGGATTTGATTTCACACAGAATCACAGATGCAGCCCTGGAAGTTAAGCCTGAGAAGGTTATGGCATGACTGAAAGGCTGTGTATATAGTCACAAATGCAATTAGACTCAACAAGCTTTTTCTTTCTTACAGAAGGTGCCCATGTGATAGTGTCATTTCCACACAGTTTTCAGATAACCATATGTAATCTCCAAGTTCATAATTGCTGAAGTCTATGACAGATGTGGCAGGTCTACAACTAAATTACTTGAAGGTATGATTTTGCTTTAAGGCACCCCAAAACCCACGGTAATATCAACATTTGAGGCACACATGCTACCAAATCAAAGAGGACCTCCCCTGAGCTTAGAACAAGTAAACTCAAGGAAGGCTAATAATAATTAAAATGGAGACTAAATCCTACCTTTATGATGATCATTATTCAGCCAGTGGTGGATTTCATTCTGACGCAGTCACAACTGTTTGCTCAGATATGATGGTGCAAGGAGAAACCACCTACCATAGCAGACCATATGCAGCCTTCCTGGAACACACAGAAATGCGGTTCTTGTGTGTCGTCCTCCTTCCTCCAGGATGTGAGGAGGTTTTAATTTAAAACTGATTATTTAAATGTTATTTTGCATCACTAGCTTCCAAGGTTACCCACCTCGGAAGTTCACTGCAGATGTATGCATTCAGAAACAAGTATTTTCCCCATTTACTAAATAAATAAGCAGAGGTTTGAAAGACCTTTTGTACTCCAAAATAGTCCTGTCTGATAAAGAAGAGATGAGATGTTTCAGAGGACAGCTACCACGTGCATATTATTCCAGACAGAAACAGTACGAAGATGGGGTTTTTAATTCAAGGAGTCACGAAAGTTCATAGTGTTTGGCACCCTCTCTCTTACCAATGCAACAACTGGGAGGTAGCAGCGCCAGCTGCACGGCAAACATCTCAGGAGGTGTTGAACAGAAATGGCTGGGGAATGGAAAAAGTACTCAGGAAAATTCCTGGCTGGAGGTCACTGTCTCTCACCATATCTGGATGATGGAAGGGCCTTTGAGAGCATTGTCCCATAACGGCTTTCCTACCATCAGCTTGTTCAGCTTCTTTCAGCTGTAACTGAAGAAGTGACACAAAGACAGAGAAGATCTCACAGCACACTCTACCCCTGTGTCTGTTGGGCATCAGGTTGCCTTCAGGCAAGGGGTGTTTTGCTTTCACTGGTGGCTGTTTGCCAAATCTCTCAGTTCCCTCTGCTCCCCGTGAAGTGTCCCTCCCTCCTCCCTATCCCCTTCACCCAAATGTAGCCTCCTAGCCCAGGAAGCATGATGCTGCCGTGGCTAGGGACAGTCTGCAGGCTTTGTGCTAACCCAGACACACCCGAGGACATGCCAGAGTTTGTCTGGCCTTATTTTGGCCTGCCTAGAATGGTGCTTTTGTTTTAGCCATAACAGCGATTTTCTGATGTTCAGGTGGCTACTGCCTGATTTACTTCACTGTTGCTTAGCTCTAGAGCTAAGCAAAATCATATGGCAGAATCATATGGTATAACCATATGGCGTAATGATTTTTACACAGACAATAATAACAAGCTGATAGTCTGGGTATTATGGCATATTTATAACCCTAGTATAATGATGTAGGAGAACAGCAGAAGCCTGCAAAGTGGGGACAAGGGATGCAGCTCGGAGAAGTACAGGCACACGTGAGTGAACTGGGGTCAGATACAGCCTCAGGATAGCCAGACAGGGCAGTGGGGATGGGGATGGGTCAGGATGTGGGCCCATATGTGGGCCTGGCTCTGGGCCCCCATGGCCAGGCAGGGCAGGTCTGTGGGTAGGTGGAGACCAGTCCTGCTGTGGCACCTCTGGGCGGGGGGGGGGATCAATGGCCCTGTGGGGCTGAAATGGGTCCTGGGCTGTGGGTTGGAGAGGGACAGGGCTGGTGGTGCTCCCAGGGCCATGACACGTGGGACACTGATGCCTTGTTGCGAACCTGCTGCTCACTTTGTTCGTACAGAAAACTTGTGCCATTGCCCCCGGGACACAGGCAGTGGGAAGAAGTGTAACATCAGAGAATGAGGGGTGGGTTTGTGATGCTGGGTTGTGCTATAACAATTTTTAACTATTCTATTCATAGGACTTATATTAACTAAATTATTTGGACTGTGAATCTTTGTGTATTGTAGCTGTAGTACTGTGTGTTGTACATTAGCATGTTAAGATCTTAATTAGACTAAAAATTCTTGGCTTGTGTGCTCCCCCTTTGCCAATAACAAGATTTTTAACATAAATCCCACTCCATCATTCCTCCCCTCTTTCCCCATTTTCTTTCACTTCCTATTGTGGTGCCCCATCACGTTTCCCACACCTTTATAAGTAATGGCATTCATCAACACCCACTGGCAGTGATTTTTGTCCTCTCTAATAGCAGTAAGGTGCCAGGCATTTGACCCCTCTGGTGTCAGATATCCAAAAAACAGAGGTGTTTTGTTGAAGAATAACTGACCCTGACCTCAATATGCCCATCAGTGGCACACCATGAACGTGAGACTTGCAGAGCTGACTCTCCCCTATCCCGCTATGAAGCAGCACCACGAGCCTCTCCCTTCCTCCACAATCATATACAAGAGACACAAGGGGGTGATAAGGGGAAGGGATACATGGTGGGGAAAAGCCACTGTGCCAGGCTGCAGGTGACAGGCTTAGCAGCAGAAAAGGTTCCCATGCAGTAGCTTAGCATTCCCACCTCTGCACTCAGCTACCCCGAAAGCAGGAGAAACCTGAGCTGTCTTCTCTGCTGACCCTTCACAGGGGTGCTTTGCAATGAGCTGAAGGAAGAAATCGAGCTTACATGCAATAGTAGTCACCCTGTTCGTTTACAGAAACATTTTCCCACATCTTTTGTGGTTTCAGGTTTTAAAGGGGTGAGATTTTCAAGGCTGGGACTTCTCCTCACATATATACGTATACTGTGCCTAGCACAGCCAGGGCTCTGTGCTGAGAAAAGTCTCTGTATCCTACCAAATCAGGCAAAATAGAAACAAAAATAATGCCAGTCCTTCCTCTTTACATGACCCTGTGTTAAAGAATAAGAAAGTACTTGGCCAAGAGAAGAATTTCTTCTTCCTCTGGAGTGGTGTCAGCCAGCAGAATTCACCACTCCAGAGGGCAGAGACACCAGGACTGCTGTTGAATTTAAACAAGGGGGGTTGAATGGTCTTGATCAGGCGATGCTTGTGGCTGATGCAGCTGTATGGAGACAAAAGGAAAAACTGAGAAGGATTGAAACTCTCGTAATGTGACACGGATGACTTAACCCCTAGAACGAACAAACTAAGGAGTAGGAACACGCTCGTGATACAGATATTTCTGGACTATAAGAAAAATAGAGGAATTGAGTTGAACCCCAAGTAAAATAAACAAACAGTTACTGAAAAAGCCTGAATAGATAATCTGGGAAACTCTCTGGAGACACTGTAAGAGCTTTCATATTCACAACCAGAAGACAGCGATACATGCCAGAAATGCACACAGCAAGGCATTGCTAGCCTACCTGGTCTGACAGAACTCTATTTCAAGGATTTGCAACCCAGAAAGTATTTGTGGATCTGTGGGATCTGGAAAAAAAAACCAAGCCCCAACACAACATTGCAAGTTTACAACTGCTCTTTTCCTTGCATTTGTAACTTGGGGGTGTTGGTATTTTTTTTTTGATGGAGGTGAGGAAAGCGAACCTTGTATGTCTGGAACATCCCTCCTCAGTCTGAAAACAAAAGTAAAGCCAGTAAAAACCAGATAGTCAATGGGATTTCCATCCTAAGAGCCCAAATCTCTTTTGAAAATACAAATGCTTAAGTGCTCTTATTTCTTTAAACTTCTGGACCTTTTCATTTTTATTGTGAAGTGAAACTTATTCCTACTTTGTTTTTATAACAATTGTACAAATTATTTTTAAGCTTATTCACACTTTGTACAAACTGCAGGAAATGGCAATAATTTTGTTGTAACACTGCTCCTAATGTTCTCTTAAAATAGACGCTCCATGACACTTTAAAATAGTGCTGTATCTGCATTGAAAAAGAAGTTTTCTTTTTAAGGCGAATTACGTGCACACCATAGCTAAGGGTAAGAATAAACACATCCGATTTCTTTTCTTTTGAAATCAACACAGACTTTGATAGTGTTAAAAGACAGTGCAGGTCCTTCACAAGGGACCATGAGTTGGCAGGCTCTGGTTTTGCACATGCACCCTCAGGAGGCTGCTCCCCCCTCGCAAGGCCAGCTCTGCATTTCTCTCTCGTTCTCTGCCTCCAAATTCTACCCTGTCCTCTGCTACATGGAGGAGAGTGAGACATGGTGACGATTTATTCAGGTGTAATTACAAAACACTCTGAGATCCCAAGATGAGAATTGTGATAAAACTGAATCCAAAGCCCAATGAAGCCAAAAGGGTATTTTCAATTTATGGGACGCTGGAGCAGGCCCATACGTACTGCAAAATTACTACCAAACTTTATAGAGTAAATGACTGTTGCAAGAGATAAATCAGGATGTACACATCACTATGAAAGTAAAATTAATTATCCTTTCATGTGCCTTTGCTCTGTATTATTCCAAAGAGATATTCTTGTTATCCTTCTCTAAGTCATAGGCTGTTAAATTATCAGCATGAAGACTGCAGCAACTGAAAACAAATTGGGAACAATGGCTTGAGCTTCCCTGTCTGTGTGAACAAGGAAAATGGCAAAGACTGCTTTTCAATGCTGAGCCAAACATAACATATATAACATCTGACAGCAGCCCCAATCAAATCACTATAGCACAGAGAGACAATACTCTCCCAGTGTCAGGCTCTGTGTGCTGACAGCAATTTTCAATTAACTTCCCTCATTTACGAGGTAGATGCTAGAGCAGTTTTGAAGGGATCCAAAAGCTTAGTGGTAAATGAAAAATTCTCTTGTGTGCTTCATTCAATGCAATTTTCTCAGGAGGAGCAGGGAGAGACAGTTTGATAGCTTATTTCTTCAGTAGGGAGGCAAGCTCATGCACTGTATTACCCAGTCTTGTCAGCACTCTCCATTCACTTGCAAGTGAACACACAGTAGGTCAGGTTGTCCTAACAGGGACACAGGATTTTTCTTGCAACTCTCTGTACAGTTCTCTTGAGGAACTACTGGCCAAAAAAGTGGAAGGTTTTAAAGAAAGTTTTGTATTAATGAGTGAATCTTCTCAATAGAGGGTTAACTCCTGTCGGACACTGACATGAGCAGCACTGGCATATTCTCCAGCATGTGGGCTGAGTGAATTTCCCATTTCAAGCAGAAACTTCTGCAGTTCAGACTATGGGCTGTTTTCTCTGGACAGCAGTTTGCCCAGTGCAGGTAGACTAGCTGATGGCCTTTCATGGCCGAATATGAGATTTGATGGACCTGATTCTTGTTTACTCTGCTACAGCAGTGTAGTTTAACCATTTCATTTACTTACATATGCATATTCAATTTATTTATTTACATTCACTTGAAAGACCCGTAAAACTGCAAGAATTGGGGTAAAAGAGGCTATAATATAAAAGAGAACCAGAATATTATGTATTCAGACAATTCAGTTTGGAAGGGACCTCTAGAGCAGAACCTACTGCTCAAGGCAAGGCTAACTTCTAAGTTAACTAAGTTAAATAACCAAGCTAACTTCTAACTTTAGGCTGCTTTAGGGACTCATACAACTGAGTTTTGAGTATCTCTTAAGAAATGAAAATTCCACAACCCATATGTGTTCATGTCCTTGTGCTGAACAACTTCATAGTGGGATGGGTTTTTTTTTATCTTTCATCCTCTTGGAATTTCCTGTGTTCCAGCTTTTGCCCATCACTTCTCATCCTTCCTTTATGCACCTCTGAGCCATGTCTGACCCTGTCTCCTCCACACACTTTTCTTAGGTAGTTACAGACAGCATTAAGATCTCCCTTAATCTTTCTCTTCTTAAAAGAGGAAGAAACCCAGCTTTCCATACTCTTTTTGTACTACGTGTCACCCAAATAAGCCATTTTAATGACATTTCACTAGATTCACTTCAGTTTGTTCATATTGTTCTTGTATTCAGAGGACCAAAACTAGACACGCTGCTCTAGACATGGCTTCACAACACTACTGGAGAAACATGATCACTTCTTGTGAACTGCAGCTACCTTCTCATTATTACCACGCAGTTTATGCTCAGCCTCCATTTCCCTGGTGCACACTGCTGATGCATGCTCAAACCTGGCACACCCAAGCCCTTTATGGCAAAGCTGCTCCCTGGCTCAATCATTCCCCAGCTTTGTCCCTAGCTCTATAGCTCTAGAGCTAACTTATGCTTGGTCCTGTTTTTCAAGCACTCATACATTAAAGTCATCTGTTGTTTGTATTTTGCATTTGATTTTAAGCAACCTGGAATAGGATCAGTGTGCGTCCATTGCTTCAGTCTAGCTGCTGTGTAGCCCTGGTTTGAGTGCTTTCAAGCATTTCTGTCCTACAACATAGTAATAGTAATAATATGGTAATGTCTACAAAATCTGGGAATGAATAGAAGAATAATAACATGAGAAAGAAAATACACAATATATTCTTGTTCATAATACACTGATTATTTCTTATACGATTCACCATTATTATTGTAGTAACCCTATAATGCTAATAAGGAACCCAGCAGTGTAAGAAATCAGTTCATATATATCTTTGGGAGCTAAAAGGATTCATATCAATGTAAGCTGTTTTGGACTCGGGTTTCAGTGGCTGTTGAGTCCATTTAACTGGAACCCTTCCAGCTCTTCTGTGTCCTTTACTTAAAATACACATCCAAGACATAGTTAACATATTAATGAAAAAATGCAAATACAATGAATTCACTTTCTCTCCCTCATCCACAAGCTGCTTTTTAAGACCACCAGCAGTGATTTGAGGAGCCTTCCTCCTGACCATTCCCACCAGACGTCTCTCTCCTATCCCAACAGCTTTATGACCCAAACTTGCTTTTGCAGTTCAAATATAAATCCCAAGGCTTCAAATCTCTTTTCTTTTTCTTATCACCAGATTTCTGAACTCTGCTGGATGTGAAATCTGGCTTACAATGCCTCCCCATTCAACAGAATAGTTTATGTTGACAAGTTAGGGTATGTTGCAGACTGCATAATTGTAATGCAGGACGGCTGTGTGGAAGCATGGTAGTGTTACTGTCTGCCTGTGCAATATGAAGGAAATACTTGCATAGCTTAGAATAACCTTGCTTCTCTGGATATGAATGAAATTCTTTTGCTGCCTGACACAGGAACAGAGTATTGTTCAAAGCATGTTTATCCTAGTGAAAATATATTAATTTTTCTGAGTAATAGCTATAACAGCATGAAGGTCTCCTTAGTAGTAGGCCTGTTTTTCAACAGGAAGGCTCTCCTTTTACCAACATCTTTTCATAAAGTTTTACTTCCTTATCAGGAAGATTTCATTGCTGCTATTAAACCAAGCTTTATGGGCTAAGGACTGGAGCAAAGTGAGACAGAACTAGATTAATTGATGTCAAGATTGAAGTTTTTGACTGTGGATCTCACAATACGTTGGAAATAAGTAGCTCGTAATCCCCCATCATCATTTGTCAGGAAGTGATTTGCTGCATTTTTCATCTTTATTGATATATTTCATTGAGTTTACAATGTTATATTGACCTTATCCTTGTTCTAGCCATCAATTTCTATCTTTAAGATATTTAAGGATATTAAATCTTTAGAGTTATGGCAGTAGATCTTTCTCTTCAGAGGATTTATTATTTTATACTAGAGGAATGTGATTTTTAATGACTTGCATTTTAAATTATTTCTCACTTGTAGGCAGTTTTGACTGTATAGTAATAAAAATGAGGTACAGGTCTCCTCCTGGGTCCCAGGAGGAGAGCAATAAACCCCAACAGCTAACTACTTATAGTATTACTCTTTGCATTAACTTGAACTGTGGGAATATGTCGAAGAAATTGCACTTGATTTCTCATTAAGTTGCCTAAATTTTAGTACGCTTTATTTCACCTTGTTGGGTCTCATTCTTGGGTTTGTTTTATTTGGAGCCCTGTATTGATATTTAAAAAGAGAAAAAGTTGGCGGTTGGGTATGTTTTTATAGGTCACAACAGGGGGTAGTTTAGAATTGCCTTTTCTACCACTGAGTCATCTTTTGGACTCATACAAAGATCTGCAGGTATCATCTTCTTTCTACCAACACCCAACACTTTGTTTGCCCAAGGGTTGTTCTAGCATCCTGTGTATTCCAGGCCTGTGTTGTCACAGCTGCGCTTATTACAACAGGAAGTTTGTCATGAAGTTAGAGATATAAATCAGGAAAAAATTTATTTAGCTTACAGAGTTATAAAGCCAGAAAGTATGGAGCTTCTAAACTGAAATATCATCTGTACTTCTAGGGCATTAAATGCACACAATAGTGCAGTGTAGGGGAATTTGGACATTGAGCAATCCAGAGGATGCTCTCATATACAGAAGTTCAGCTGTTTTGTGTTTTTCAAAGCTACCTTCTTAATTCCAATACTATATAGATACTGTATAGTTACTTGTATGGCCACTGTACTGAGGCTTGTGAGGTTGTCTGTCATATATATATAGATTAGCATTACGGCTCCTGGACAGGGAGGTTTCTATTCCAGCCTCTGTAAGTGCTTTTGGGGCATCCTTAAACAAGGAGATCAGAGTGAAAGCAGCACTTCTGCAGCAGAGTCCTTTCAGTGTCAGAAAGTTTTCCTGACTAGCTAACACACTACCCTGTGCAGCAGGAAGCCCTGATAGTATGAAGCAGAAGCAAGAAACACACACACTAGTATTAGGGACTCACAAGTAAAGATTTATTTTTCCATTATTTCAGTGATAGTGCTTTCCACTTTGTTCTTTACGGAACTTTCTGTGAACAGAAGGGACATTAATTTTAGCTATCAGTAGGCACCAGTATATAGATATCGCTCACTAGATCAGTTTCTCACAGATATGAACCCTTAAACCCAAGCTATCTCAAGACTACAGCCCAGACCATAGTCCTCACAGCACTGAGGATGAAGCAGTCAAAACAGTAAAAGCTTAGTAAGTTCTGAACCTTTGCATTTTGCAATTGTCTGGTACATTGCAATTTCCCAGTTGATTCTGAAAACCTCCTAATGTGCATTCAATGTTTGGGTCCTACACCCAAGGCGGGGAAAAAAAACTGCTGTATTTGCAAAAGGACAGACAAGCCACTGTAGGTCCAGAACAAAACAAACCCCAGAACTGTCCTACAACTGCCACCACCATCTTCTACCTAATTCTAGAACCACATGGCTGTTCAGAGGAATGAATCTTTATGCATCCTTTACCTTAGTCATTGCCACTTTGGGATCCGTAACAGTTCCTTCTTATCAACTTAGTACAGCCTAACCCCCTTGTCCCCAGACAGACCTTCAGCTCTTGATAAGTACACAAGTTAGGCAGCAGCTTAAGGATGGGACAGGGTAAGTGGGTGGTGGCATCTTCCTAGGGCTTAAACAGTTTCAAGGGTTAAAAATGAGGAAGAGAAATAAACAGAAGATGTGAACATTTGATGTTGGAGAAGAGCATGTTTGTTTTAATACACCAGAGAAATAGCTGAAGCACAGAACAGCCATGTGAAAAATAGGAAGTTATCTTGCAACATAGTTAGCTTGACTTTGGCAACAAAGTCAAAGAGAGAATATCAGTTTTGCATCCAATTTCTGTGAAATTGAAAATGAAACAAAAACAATGTTAGAAGAAAGCTGTCCTTTTCCTCTTCATTTCCATGGATTTGAAACAGATCTTTCTTGAAAGAAATGAGTGAACATATATCCTTAACAGTATTAGAATCTTCACACATTTTTACAGAAGGATTTATTATCCTGGAGCATGTTCGGTGTGAACCAGAACAGTCTCCAAAAACAAAAAATCACAAATGCTATCTAGAGATACCTTAAACCATATAGTTTAACTTGAATTGTTAAAAGTCTAAAATGTTTTGTTCTCATATACCTTACTGTACCTTACAAATATAATTAAACTACATCCAAAACTTAATGAAAAGCAAAGCAACTTTTTTTGGGATCTGGACTCAATAGGCCTGGATGCTTGAGTGACCTCTCTACTTCTGAGCAAGCACTGAAAGGCAGCTTCTGGGACCTAACAGTCTTGTTACCTCATCCTCATGACAGGAGTTGACTTAAATGCCTGATGAAACAAGCCAAATTTGCCTTCAGAGTAACTCCTTCAAGCTGGAGGACCCAAGGTATACATGCCTACAGGCAGAGGTGCCTATGCCTTTGTTCAGCCAGGATGTAGAGCTGTCCCAGATGCCCCATGACCCTCGCTGCCCTGCAGCCTTGCACCCACTGTTGGTGGAGCCGAAGGTCAGGCTCTGCAAGGCCAATGTGTGTGGGCCCATGTCCCCCACACCCCGGTGCCAGTTTCTCATGCGCACGTCACTGTCATGGGGTGCAGCAGGGTACCGTGGAGTCCCCGCCACTTTCCGCTGCTCCCTTCAAATATCATTGAACTGCATCCAAAACTGAATGAAAGAGAAAGCAACTCTCTGTCCCATTCCATTGTAGGAAATATATCACCCACCCCTTATATATTTATTCCCACTCCAAACAGAAATTAAAAGACCACGTGCAAAATTTCTATCTGCTCTGGTGTCTATATTTCAGGTACACACTATGACAAATTTGGGGGTCAAATTCTACTACTAATTTGTAACCGCCTTTGCCAATCCACTTTATCAATATCAATACATATCACCACATTATTCTAGTTGTTCCCATTGCAACACAGGACAGCCATTCATGAGGCATAGTAAGAACTTAACCCAATGTAGCACTGGCTGAGCATTCCCAAACACAGTATGTGATCCACGTGGAATGGGCAGAGGCATTTGATACCAAATTCCAATGAGATGACATTGAAACAGAATCTTGCACACAGAAGCAGTATTTTCCGTTGCAGACTAAGAATCTGGAGGGTCAAAGTGACCTTGCGTCATGCTGCGATGCTGCGGCACAGGCGGCATTCTTCACCAGAACATCTTCTTACAGCAGCTGGACAGAGCACCCTGAGCCCAGGGTGGAGGAGGTACAGGAGGACAGACATTGCAGCACATGGGTATTGCCTTTGCAGCTCTTTTGCAATGGTATTTATTTTATGATAGTGGTTTGGAATGGTATGTTCCACAAAACCGATGTCCTTAATTTAACCACAAAACAGAAACAGAGTGGACCCAGTGTCTGCCTGTTGTGATGGAAATGTGTCAAAGGGGATAGCAACTTCTCTTTCTAAATGTATTGAACTGTTGGGAAACTACCAGCTCATATGCTAATCAAACTGCCTTACACTATCCTGTATTTGCATACTGGGTGAACCTCCACACCTTTTGAAAGTTCTGGCACTTCATTAATAACTTTATTGATTATATTCACATAAATGAATACATCTATAGGCTTCAAAATTAGGCTCCCTTCTGATAAACACTCATTATGCATTCTCACTCCTATTATTTTAATTCATGATGTGTTCTGCTACAACAGCAAAGGTGACAGAATCTGTCCCTCTGAGACCCTCTGTTTATAGTCAAATAGAAGAAAACCTAAAGAATCCCATTTTACAGATGCTATATGAAGCACAGAGGCTATATGATTTGAGAAATTAAACAGAAAACACAAGAAAATGGTAAAAATAACCTGCAGTTCTGCTGACATCTAGTTGAGTCTATGCAGCCTTCCACACTGGTGACAGCCGAGTTTGTACTGGTAGGAGGTAACAAAAGCTGCTGCCCACTAAGAAATTACGAGAAGCCATGAGTTTCTTTCCTATCATAAATTCAAAATGGATAATGCATTTGTTGTTGTTAATGTTATTTGTGTCATCATGGCTCCCAGAGAATAAAAATCCCATGACACTAAGATCATGGGAAAGATTGAAAATAACTCCCTTCACAAGTGAATCACAAAACTGGAATCTTTGAAATGCCTTTGAGGGTAGACCATTTTATATCCAGATTATAAAAAGTCATCTCAGAAAAAAATTGGTACCTAGAACAGAATCTTTGGAAAAGTGGCTAGTTGTAAACATCGCAAATTATGTGGTCAAGCTGTGAAATATTCAACAAAGATATTTTTATTTTCCCTGTAACTTTGAGCTCTTGAGGTGCTCTTGAGTTCATATTTTATTACATTTTTCTCTATCAGACCTAGTAACTTCATAGAAGTGAAGTTTGAGCTTCTTAGAGATCTGAAGGATCAAGTCAAAACATTGAAATACTTGAAGTCTGAAAATGAAGCTGCAATGATCAGTAGTGTTATTTCACTGTTGCTAGCCAAATAAGAGTATGAAAGCAGGCACCACTGGAAATAAAAGGCAGTCTTTGCTTTCTCGCTTAAACTATCATAGAAATATCAACAGGCAGAGTTCTCTTATTGGCCTACTACAAGGCAGAAAAATAAATACAAAATAAATGCAACAAGAGGTGTGGAGTTGGCCATTTTTGCTTAATACTTCCCTTTTTTTTTCTCCTACTCACTAAAAAAATGGAGCAAATTCTAGGCTGCCGTATAGATCAGGTGATCTTCAGACTTGTACCTGGCTCCTAGCATTGCCTCACCAGCTGGAACAGAGCTGATTGCTTACAAAGGAAAGATAAATCAAGTTTTCTGTGAGAGTCCCTTCACACAATGGTAAGCACTCTATTGCAAATGTAAATCTTGCATCAAACCGTTGCTTGAGCAATCTCAGCATGAATCAGCAGCTGCAGGGGATTATTTCCATCAGGATACGTGGAAAGGCAGAAGACGCTATTTCTGAAAGGAGTTGAATATGTAACATAGATTTTTTTTGTTAGGAAAGATTTACTTTGTAGTTTAAATCAATTCAGTTCTAGTAGAAAAAAAGTCTTTCACAAGGAAGGTCTGGACATGTACCTAGAATTGCTCAAATCTGAGAGCTAACAGCATCTCTTTCCAAATGGCAAACTCCAAAGTGGGAGTCCAGGATGTCTGTCATAACAATCACATGATGAGCAGCTTTTTTTTTAATTTATCTTTTAATTTTTGTGTGAGAGCTTTTCAAGGACTGCAGGTTTACTCATTTGAGACTGTAAGTAAATCTCAGTAATCTTACTTTACAGCTCCATGTTTCTGATATAAAAGAAATTATTTTATACCTTAAAGATAAGGGGAACATTCTACAGGGAAGAAACGTAACTTTAGAAAGGATATGAGGAGTGGTTTTATGGTTCAGGACTGCTCAGTGTGTGACCTCCTTGAGAAGATTACCCAGCAGTGAGGACACTCTGCCAAAACTGTCTTCAGCCTTAGTGTACTTTGTCCTGAACTCTCTGAGCTGCTTTTCCGAGAAGGACACAGCTCTGCAGCTATAGTGCAGACAGCAATGCCCTGACAACACAAATAGTTTAAAACTTGGTGATGGCTTTGAAGATTAGGGCCCGACCCTCAAATTGGCAGCCAGAGTAGACCTGAAGCTAAGAAGATCAGTGCAGAGGAATGATACAGAGTAGCTGCAGCTCTTAATCCCCCTGAAAATTAGACAGCTACATTCTTCAAGCAGTAGAAACCCCAGTGTTGTCTTTACCTTTGAGCAACCTCTGTAACTGATGGGCTACTGTAGTTAGGATCTCTTCTGACAGGATATAGGGAAATAGGATCAAGTTTAAGGATGAGTTTTTGCCATGCTGCCTTTGAGCTAATGAACACGCTGATGTTTCTGATCACTTTAACATCTGGATGGAAGGAAGAAATATTCTAACTCTGCTGGCCAGCTCTGGGAGGCAGCTACTGTTATTTTGGCATGGCACACCATTAATCTGAATAACTGGCTTCTCATTCAAGCATTAAATACTGAAGAATTTTTGATGCTGAATTCTTCTGTGGAAAACTGTATATCTAAACAATTATACCTGATGTATGGTTGATATCACCCCACTTCCCCAAGGTACCATATATCTACTAATGCAGGATTTCTGTGCAGGAAAACTTGGCAGAAAAGGACTTCTTGCTCCTTACTGATCTCACAATGCTTTTGATACAGAATGACTGATTGACTCCCATGTAGTACTGGGTGGCCAGATCACATATTTCTCCCATTGCACTTTATGATGTAAATAGGTTTTCTACACCAATGGTCAGACATGCCATCAAAATGCCACCGAAAGACTGAATATTCACATACAGTTTCTATCCAGTGCCACGAGAAAGTCTTGCCGTTTCTTTGCATCATTGCTATCCTCTCAGTATCTTGCTAATATCTAGTTAATCCAGCAGCAGGAACATCTGCAAGCCTTACTATTTATATCATCTAAAATTAGGGGGATTAAATAGTGTGATAAATGGGGAAGCTTCAAGAATCCATTGTTATCCTGATGCTCCTATTGCTTTCATGAAATTCACGGTGTTCTTGTTTCTCTGAAGGAAGTTCACAATTTCCATTAATAAATATATGCTTCTTCACCAGTCTGAAGGCATGCCAGGCAAGTTTTACAGGTTGTCATGTTTTGGAGCCCACATGTGAGAGATTCATGCATGTGTAAAACTAATTCGAAGAGGTGGGAATCCTCTGCCCCTTGGGAGTGCCACTTTTATATGGCTGATACTGCCTGTTAAATAGGATAGTCATCCAAGATATCATTGTTGTGGTTGGATTACACAGTTAGTACAACAGGATAAAATGCTAAGAGATCTGCTTAAATGAGAAGCGACACTAGGTGACCTAGCTTTGCAAAAAATGTTACTTGAAGTAGAGGCTCTATCTGTCTTCCATTTCTTCTAAGAAAAGAAGAAAAGCTGGACACAAACTGAAAATGCACTCTAGCAGGTCAAGGGAGGTGATTCTTCCGCTCTACTCTGCTCTTGTGAGACCCCACCTGTGTTCTGTTCTGGAGCCCCCAACAGAAGAAGGACGTGGATCTGCCCGATTGAGTCCAGAGGAGTGCCACAAAAAGTATGAGGGCTGGAGCACCTTTTCTAAGAAGACAGGCTGAGAGGGCTGGGCTTGTTCAGCCTGGAGAAGAACAGGCTCAGGAACAGTCTTCCACTACCTAAAGGGAGCCTGGAGAGAGACTTTTTACAAGGGCATATAGCAATAGCAGAAGAGGGAATGGCTTTAAGCTGACAGAGGGGAGATTTCCATTAGCTATCAGAAAAAAATCTTCACTGTGAGGGTGGTGAGACACTGGCACAGGTTGCCCAGAGAAGATGTGGGTGGCCCATCCCTGGAAGTGTTCAAGGCCCGGTTGGACAGGGTTTGGAGCAACCTGGTTTAGTGTCAGGGGAGGTTGGAACTAGATCAGGTTGCTCAGAGCCCTGTCCAACCTGGCCCTGACTTTCACTAAAATCATTGTACAAACACCTATTGGCTTGACTGGAAACAAGTTTGGACGCATTTCAGTTATCACTAGAAATAGAAATGTTTGATTTTTTTTTATTTTTTGGTCACTAGTTCCATAACAACATCCAAGCTTTTTTGAAATACTTGTATTTTTTTTACAGGTTGTTTAAAAATCTGTAGTATCATAAATTTTCAAAATTATTTTGTATTGTTTCAATTCAGGAACTAGAAAACACTTAACTGCCAGGCCCAGCTACATGCCTTTAGGGAAGCAGCAAATGAACATGGAATTTCTGTAGAGGCTATAATGGTGGAGAAACTTCCTTCAATTCTCAACAAAGTATAATATAAGCCCTTTAGCTTTGGAAGATTAATTCATTTGTGATGAAATCACAAACATTATTGTCATCTCGTCACTCAGAGCAGGTATGAGAACACCAAAAGCAGCAACTCCAAGACTCAGTATTCCAGCAGTGCCCTAGCAGTGATGTTGGTTCTGTTCCTCTACCTTTATGTCTTAACTCTCAGCTGAGACTGACCACAAAGCACCTAGCTAAAATTACTTTTCTCCATCAGCAGGTATCTTAGGGAGGTGGCCAAAAAAACAGGCTGACTCACTAAATAAATAAATGCCACCCAAACATCAAATGGTAATGTGTCATCACTACCAACTGCCCATTCTTCTCTGTCCTCTTAGGCCATGGTGTATCTTAGGTTGACAACAAAGAATGAAGATAACAAGCTCATTTGCTTACTACTTGAAGATGATGGAAGGTGTTTCTGGCAGGTTTTTGGAGGGTGCTTTAAAAGCCCTACCTTACAAATGCCTTTGTTCATTTCCAACCGTCTAATGCAAAATACATGACACCATGTGAAATGCAAAACTAATAGCAGAGAAGAAAGGACTTGATAGAAGACAAAATTTGCACCATGACTTTTCCTGGTTTACAGCTCTTTGGGAGTGTGCCTGTGTTGATGGTTCACATAAAACTGTTTTATAAGTAAGAGAGTAATAAACACACCACCAGGAAAGACACTGAATGACCTCATTGAACTAAATTTTTTGAATGACAACGCAGGAATTATGAAGGAAAGTAGGCAAATGACATTTGGTTTATACAGTGCTTTGAGACTATTCTGTATATGAAAGTATCAAAGGAACATCACAAATGTCAATGAAGACATACCATTGTATGTCCTACGCTTTGGGAACTTCCACACTAGACTTGTGGCAAAACATGAGCTGAAAATCATTTTCCCCATCTTGCCTCATAATAGTTAGAAAAATCTGCTGTTTGGCCACAAAAAAATTTCCACTGCTGATGGATTCCTAGGTCTGTTTGGCTGATTATAATTCCCCAACCTACCCTTATGTGATTCACACCCATACATCTGCTCTAGCTTCAGCATATAATTGTTATTCCATACAGACAGCCCAGTATTTATTCAAACAAGGGTGCTCTTGTGCATTTCTCCTTTTTTAGCTTCTCTCGAAAAGTAAATTGGTCACAATACATTACATTGTATGTGTGTGTTTGTGTGTGGGAATAAAAACTAATTTTATTATCCCCTCAAAAGCAGCAGCTGATTACTAAAACAGAATAAATAAAAGAAGTATATGAAATGGAGTACTGTACATTTACATTAGAGACAGGGCATTCCAGCCTTCTCTAAAATACTATGTCTAGTTCAAAAAGATCATGATTTTTGTTATTTTCCGACATCATTTTCCATATTATAAAACAAATATTTGCTTTCCTGCAGATCTGTTGCTAGAGTTAAAAAGTCTAGGCTGTGACTCTGTGACACTTTAAGCCTTTGACTCCTGTGTTATCATTTTGCCCTGGGAGAAGCAGAAAAGATACTTGTGCAATGAGCAAGTTGGTACTGCTTGGATTAGCTTCATGAAAGAAGCTGAAATGAGTTTAAAAACATTTGTTCTCTGCCAGAGTCAGCTGACTTGGTTCTCAGGAGTTTATGCGAACTGTTGTTTCATGGGTTATTTTGGCTCATGCATGTGTTTGGCTTTCGGGAGAGTTCAATGAACTGAGATCTCCAAGCGAAAGTATTTTACCTACATTTTCTAGTGAAGATGGCTTTTAAAGCTAAATTTAGTTTTCTGGAAAATATTTTAAAAGTAATTTTAGACTTATTTAACTTGTTTAGTGAAGACAATCCATACATAGACTTAAAAGTCTAGAGTTAGAAGTTTGGCTTTTTTAAGGCATTATACAAGTAGGGACCTACTTGTAAAAAATTTTGTAACTACAAACTTACTGCCAAGTCATGTGGTATCTGGATGTAGAATTTGAGCTATTTTCAATAACATCTATAGAGATAAAAGCATAGCATTGTTTTTTCCCCTATAAAGATTCTCAGCAAAGGAATTAACACAGGTTTAATTGTTAAGATCTTTATGCTTCCTATCATTGTTTTGCACTGTACTTGCAGTCAGATCAAGCGCATATGAAAGCAGTATGTTTGGTTTTATCTACTCATTCACATTATAGCTCTGAATAAACATCTAGTAGCTATGTTCCCCCTCAAACTCACATCCCTTCAAGTACTTAAATTCTGAGTTTTGCAAATGGAATCAAACTAGCAGTTGGTACTCCCGAGACCAAGACACTCATACGCAGGGAATTGAAAGCTTGCACAGAACGCCACAAAAGCAGCTTTCATCTGGAGTCTTCTGCATTGTCATCAAGTTCTGTGGTGGAAAACGGGTAAAGGGAATATATAAATTTAGTTAGCAAAACATTTGTAAAGCAATAAGGATAAGAATGTCCAGCAAACTAGCTGTGACTTAATTGGAGGAGCTGGTAAGAGGCAGAAGAGACAGGTAACAGAAAAAGCAAAGCCAGGTATCAAAACCTGGTTAGGAGTCACAGGACAAAAGTGTGAACGGCTTCAGGAGGGTAGGGATTTACTTCAGTTACCGCAGTGAACAAAATATTTCACTTCCAGGCAACCAATTCACACTTGGCTACAGTCAGCGGTGCCTATAAGTGCTGGTGATCTGACAGATAAGATGGTGATCTGACAGTTGCTTAATGGAATATGTAGAATAACTCTCACAAGAAGAAGGAAAGTTGTTCAGGTGATAGGATTAAACTGTCTTTGGCCTCTCAAGTGATGCTGTCAATGAGAGGGTTTCCTGATACTTCCACAAGTATCAGAAACAAGTTAATTGATGGCAGGTTTTGGTCTTTCAAGTTGGCACAGATTTGATTAATGATTCACTGATGGAAATCTCTGTAGCTCTTGACAACTGTAGTAACAGCCCATTCCCAGGTGCTGGGCAGATTTTTAATGGATTGCTTTTGTTTATTTGGCTGATACACTACAATGTAATATGAGAAATTAAATTATTCATATCATCCGTGCAGGCTACCAGTTAGTAGTTTCCAAATTCTGCTCCCATTTCTTACTTCACATACAGTTATTTGTACAGTGCCTTGAATAGGTGAGATACGAGATGCATATTATTGGTTATAATACAGGATTCACGTTAATTATTCTTAGTGTTGTTTTATCATTCATATAAACAGATGAGCCAAAGGCCTCAGATATGCTGGTGTGATATGGGGTTTTGTCTGTAATCTGTTTGCAGCTGTCAACCTTAGGTGGTCACAATGTTCAAAGGATTTATAGGAATTGTAGAGTGTTACTGGTTCTGTAAAATTACTTTTTTGTCTGCCAGAAAAATTCCTTCCTAAAAGCCTGCACTTGATAGCATTCCAACACGGGTCCTGTGTACTTTAGCAAACCAAGAGTGCCCCAACTATCTCAGGGAATGTCTCTGAGATGCCTGAATACACTGCTTCCTTTGGATTTACTGCCCCCACAAAGATGTAAAACACAAGGTCAAAAACTGAGGTAAAGAATAAGGCATGAAACCAGGGAGGGAAAACGACAAGTAGAACAATTAGAGAATGCTGACACATAACTGGATACTTTTGTTTGCTCCAATACTCTTACAATGAGTTCCTATTATATGCTCTGGCATTCAGAGCTAAGTACTCAGTTTCCATAGAAATAGAGTACTTTCCAGATAACGCCTAAGATTAACTACGTAATGACTTTTCCTTACATGGTCCTATACTTATACCCTTAGAGTCAGGCTTTGTTGTTAAACTTCAAAGGCTCTTGATGTGCATTAAGGGATCTAGCTATCTTGGGAACTTGTGATTTCTTGCTGGTTCACACTCAGTCAGCTCACAAACCTGTAACTGTATAAACAAAGATGATAGTTTCATCTGCAATCAAGTGGTATGGGTGTCTAAAGATTGTTTCGTCTTCTATTTTTTATTCAGTCTGACAGCCAGCAACTTCTAGCCTAAATCTGAATTGCTCTTTCATGTACAGCTATTCATACATCCACATTAACTGTTACGTAAAACCTGGGTCACACCAACATTCACATGTAAGTAAGATTCTTGTTTTTAGCACCCTGTAGTGATTGCAGATGATCCGTTACTAACACAGACTAGCTTGGACATGACTGTGAGATGAACTAATGCCTCCCTCCAGCTTGTCAAGCTGCTCGTGTGTCACTGTCAAAAACCAAACAATTACACTTCTTGGAATAGGAGGACTAGGAGTCTGTATTTTGCATGGCACCATATATGATGTGCAGCACCAAACATGTGAGCCTCACAGAAACACAGCTGGCAAGTATCTTCATTGCAGTAATGAATTTCCAAGTATTTTTATAAGCCTCATGAGCGAAGTTCTACTCAAGAATAATGATGGTACTTCCTATATTTTGACTCACTCCACCATTACAAATTTTCAGTTCCGTGGAGTTCTGTAATTGTTCTGCATCCTGGGACAATAACCTTTGTTCCCCAAACTCTCACTAAAATGGAACTCTTTGCAAATCTCCCTGTCATGCCTCATACTTGTAGAAGCACGGTCACTGTCTTCTACCATCAGTGCTATTAATTTATTTCAAAATTTCATCCTGGCAAAAGACCAAAAGCCCACAACTGTAGTCACTCCAAGCATAATACCATGAGCCAAATTAATCCATGATCTAATACTGATGACATTGGTGGATTCAGTCCAGAGACAAATGTAGCTTAAAGTTGTTTTGAAATGGAACATATTCTCAAATCTCAGAAGAGCAATAATATTTGTTTAAAAGTTGGAGGGGTTATGCCCTTAGAGCAAAAATAAAAAAACCATGAATTGCTATATATGCAAAGAAATTTTATCTAACAGTTTTTCTAAATAACACAAATATATGTCACATATGAGCAGTCTCTTATCTTTTTTGTGCTACCCTCTGTTTTCAAGTTCACCTTTTTTTCTCATGTGTCCTAAAAGGGAAAGACAGTTTACTGCATAGTACTTTTCTTAAAAGAAAAAAAAAAATCTACTTTTAAAAATCTAATTTATTGTACAAGTAGCAGCAGAACAACATTGCTGCATTCTCGTTCTCTGCAATGCACACCTTGCTCTGAGAAACCAGCAAATGTCATGTTGCCTGGTGAAGAGAGGCTTACACTGTGCACCTCTGAGAATAATCTGCCTCTGTCTTCTTTACATCCTTTCATACTTAGTTACACATAACAGTAAGGTTCTCTACCTTCGTCTTATCTTCTTAGGCCTGAATGAACCCAGTACCCAAAGTGCAGGACTTTGTACTTGCCTTTGCTGAACTTATTTCAGATAGAACTTAGCACTGATAATACCCGTAACTTATCTCTTTCACTTTGTCAAAGTTACAAGAACTCTAAGCACGGGAAAAGACTTGTGTATCTCTCTCTCCATTTCCCCTTCCCATCTGTCCTATTAACACTGCAAGATCACCTGTCCCACCAAGCCTATCATATGCAGTGGCTTACTGCAACATTCTATACTGTTAAATGGATTGGCTGAGCACACTCCTCACACAGGACTTGGGAACACATACACACTGTATTTTCCTCTCTAGTTGAGTTCCCTGTATTGACTCTGTCTGAGCTTTTTCAACTATGTTTTTACATCTTCCAGCCTAAATCCTGTTTATGTATATATTTACTTCACATTCCTTTATCTTCTGACAGTTAACTTTAGCAACAGTATATTCTGAGTACATTTGGGTATAAACTGAGGAAGCATTTCTTGGATTTGTTTTTAACACTTTCTTCACTTGTTGTCCATTTGGTTTTGCAGTGGCTCAGGTTTTCAGTGAAAACACTGGCAACTTAAAGTTCGTCCTTCCTTTTCCTCACCCTATCTGGCCAGCACTACCAACTTTTCCCTTTCAAGACAGAATGGGACTTGACAACTGAGAAACAGAGAAGCTATTATAGCAAAGATAAAACTTTTTTTAATATTCCTTTTTGGTTTCATCACTCTATGGTTGGTGCATACTCTAAATGTACCAGATCCCTGTCCTCCAGACAGGTGGAAAGGCTCCTGATGATCTAATCTAACTGCAATGTTAGGAGCAATATTTTTCTCAGAAGAGTAAATCCTTTTAAGATCCTAAGATGGTGATTTAAGAAGTGGTATTACATTTGGCCTCACCTGAAGAGACAGGAAAAAAGGTACAAATCCCACTATGAGGCACACAATTGGACTCCAAGGTAAGACTCCTATTTCCCCTCCTATCCAGCTTCCCTGTGTAATACTTCTCCTTCTAAATCACTTCTCTTTTCTTCCTTGCTGCTGCCTCAAACTCTTCTTCACACTGTTCCCTATTTCTCTATAGCCCATTTCCCTGTCTAACCTCCTTGGCAGCTGTTCACACACAATACCACACTACGACCATGCACACCCAACATAAGAGTGCCTGTGGTCTAGCACTCACATTCCCTAGTTCTATCCTACAAGAAGTTGCATGAAACTAGAAATAAAATATGATCACCTGTTGTGAAAGGCTGATCTGGAAAGAATTCCTTGGCTTGCAGGACACTGTTTTACTATTTGTGAAATATGATTATTTCTGTCTTTTATCTTTCATCTTGTCATTCAGTGATAACTGACTGCTCAAGGCTGGCACTCAGTTGTAATTATTCCCCTGGTGAAAACATAGCAACATACTTTGCAATTGCTCTCACATATCTGCACCCAGCATCTGTAACACATCATTCTTCAACAAACAGATATTCCTTTATCTTCTCCCTCCCTCCGCACACACCCCCACACCCCCCCCCAATTATTTGTACAAACTAGTATGGGACATTTCTCCAAAGGAAAACTTAACAGAGGTAGAGAGCATCAATGTGCCTACAGATTACACTGAATGTTTCACAATACATTAAAATAACTTGTATTCAAAGTCTGCTGGCAAAGGGGCGGCCCTGCTGCTATCTCTTTTTCTAGCCAATTCATTTTAGAGAATTAAGCAGCTAGAAACTTCTTGAGCACTATGTCCACAAAGCTGCCAGGTACAAGCTGAAATAATCATCGGTAAGTCACCTCAGAGTAGAAGCTCTCAGCTAGAGCATTTGTGTACTAATAAATATGTAAGGAGCTCCACTTAGTGGCAAAAGAATGTATCTCCAGCTATATCTAACATAACATGAGAAGAAAGGAGTCTTTGGAAATGTAAATATGTATACTAAACACCCTCTACTTAATTCAATCTCTGCATGATTAATTTTAATCAAAGCACTAGAATCATGACCTTTCACTAGGATAGCTTTATTCATCATCAGCCACATTTCTGAGAAGTGTGGAAAGATGTTGTTTAATCAAGCAGACACTCTGAATTATAAATGTTAAGTAAAAGAGAGTCTTGCCCAGACGCTTCATAACCTATGATTGGCATACTTCTTGTTCTGTGCAGTAATGGGGTGAATTACTCTGTATGATTGCAAGGCTAGAGGAGTTGCAGCTAAGGCCACAGGCTGTTGGGCTCCAGTGGAGGAAAACAACAGCTCTGAACACAAGTAGAGAAAGCACATCTCATAGAAATGACCACATCAGGATGTTGCTCCTTAGCAAGAGCTTGCCAGATCAGTTCACCATCTCCTTTTGCTGGCTGACAACTCTGGATCAGTTCAGCATCTCCTGTGTGTATTTGGCCCCTTTCCTTCTCATCCTTGCTCTTGCTTCTACCTAAACCACTTCCTCCTGAACATGCTTCTCATTCCACTTGCAGTGGCCCCATGGCAAAGTGTTTCTCCTTTCCCAATTGCAAATGTGCTTCATGGTAATATTTAGCCTCCTTGTGCTCAGCTTAAGAAATGCTGCATTAGAAATTTCTAGTCGGTGTTGGATTAGAGATGCAGAATGCACCCTGGAACGTAGCAGGAAAAAAGTATGACATGACAGCTAAATAAACTGGCTGACTGAATTCAGAGTGATACACCCTAATTCAGTCCTAGGACAAACTTTGGAGACTTATTACGTTCTGTCCTGTCTTGGTCTTAAAAGAGTTAAGAAAAAATTTAGATAGCTTTATTTTCAGTATTTCTGTATGCCCTTAGTCATACTTCCCAAAGAAAATAAAGGTCCTCCCTGCTTTGCAGAACTGCAATTTAAGAAGTGATAGCCTTCTGCACCACTGTTAAATCTAGACTCTCAGGGCCTAATTCCTGTACTTCTTGTCCAGCCATGTGGTTTTACTGTCCCTGTACAAAGGAATGGCAACACCTTCAGTGTGAAAAGCAAAAATCAGTTTCTGGAAGGCACTGTCTGGTACAGAGCAGGGGAGCTAATGGGCAGGAAATGAGGCCAGAGAGGCTATGACTGGGGCCAGCAGGGAAGTGTCAGGCCCTAAGTGGGAATCAATCAAGCACCTGCTGCTGGAAGCACACTTGGGCCCTGTGTGGGATCAGTGCTTGTGTAATCATCTACACACTTGTACCAAGTCCATCTACCAGCAGGTTTGTAACTTTTATAGAACTGGGTGGTAGCTGATAACAATCAATACACAGTTTTGTATCCAGTACAGTTATTTTCCTCATGATGAAACACAGCAGTTGGCAGCATGATGTCTGAAGTCTGCCTAGGTCCAACAGTAGGCATCAAAGCCCTTTTTAAGGATCTGGCTTTAGTGACACCCATCATGTTCCTTACGAGAATTTTCATGTTCCTGCAGCATATGAAAAACTTAATTCATAATACTCCCCTACAGTTTTGCTGGGCCTTGTGGGATTTTTAATATGTCTAGGTTTCATACGCTTCCCATCTCCATGATTTTTCTCTTCTGATTTTCAGCTACTTACTGGCAAATTGGAAATATTTTTGCCTTTGTCTGCCTGTTACAGATTTTGTGTCTTCCTAAGTGGATGTCATATTGTTGCTTTGTGCAGGTGGATAATCATCTTCCACTTTAATAGAAGACAAAATCAAGCAAAACTATGAAATCATTAAAAATAAACATCCTTAAACACAATCTTCCCTTTCTTTCCTTTCGTTAATACTTAATATTAAGTAGGTATTTAAAATTTAATACAGAGGCTTTATCTTTACTGACCCTTAGCGGTTTTTCTTCCACTCAAGGAGTTTATAACATCAGTTACCAGAACAGTTTTTCTAAACGTAAACCCAAGCAGCATTTATAACTAGAAGACATAATCCTATTTTTAGATCAGGTGTTGAAAAATGCAAAAGAAATAAATCTTTTGCTTAGTCCTGTTTTAAATATAAGTTTAGATAAGGATTCTCCATCTATCCTTTCCCCTAGTTTCTGCCCCATTCCTATAAATGTACTTTTTGGCGTGTAATGGCTCTAGCATCAAAACAGATACACAGTTACGAATGAAGAAAAAAAATTACAGGAATAGGACAAATAGCAGCCTTCCAATGGCTGAAGAGGTCCTACAAGGATGACAGAAAGAGACTCTTCATCAGGGACTGTAGCAATAGGTCAAGGAGTAACGGGTTTAAACTTAAACAGTGGAAGTTCAAGTTAGATATAAGGAAGAAGCTCTTTACTGTGAGGGTGGTGAGGCCCTGGAACAGGCTGCCCAAAGAAGTGGCAAATACTCCAACCCTGGCAATGACATCACCAGGTTGGACGGAGCGTTGGGCGACATGGTCTAGGGTGAGATGTCCCTGCCCATGGCAGGAGGGTTGGAACTAAATGATCTTGAAGTCCTCCCCAACCCAAACCATTTGAGATTCTATGAAATACTGAATATATACGTAAGATTTAGAACACGTGATACTTTGTAAACACTGCTGTAATATAAAATATATTAAAATTGCATTTGACTTCTGCACTCTGAAGTTTTAGCCACTCTACTAAGTCAAAATGTTAAGTTCCCGAAGTATTCCTAAGAATGTGATAAAATACAGAAAATTCCTCAGTCACAGTTTTACCATGAGAAAGACAAAATCTGGAGTTCTATTTCACTGTAACTTTTAATGATAATTTAAAAGCCTTAAAAAATACATTTGAATGTCCCATGATTATCATCTGTAGTCTGAGAGTTGGATCAATTCAGCTATAGGCCTATGCTAAAGTATAGTGACTGATACATCTATTAGGAAAACAGAAGAGAGCAGAGGAGCAGCACAATTAGAAGAACTAACGGGGAAAGAGGCGGGCAAGACCGCAAAAGCACTGGTCCCGCTTCATATGAAACCCCCGACTACTGAAAACCAGGAGCAAGGCTGAGGCGCGCTGGGAGCTGCTGCCGAAGAGCTCAGAACCAGCACAGCGGAGCGATGAGAAGCAGTGAGCCCTGTCCTGAGGACCGGGCTCCAAGCGCTCCCCTAACACCGCACAGCTCCCCTCA
>NW_009911531.1:0-303 GCF_000696875.1 Nestor notabilis | reverse complement strand
GCGCACCTAATGCAAGTGGCCCCTTGGCGGAGCTCTCCATGTGCTATAGAGGCCCAGCAGCAGTTTTGTCTCCTGGCTCTACGGCTGCGGAAGCTGGAGCCGCACGTTCGTGTTCAGTGCGTCGGGATTGGCCCAGCCTCAAGCAGGCATGGTCGAAGAAGCATACAATTGGACTTTTAGGTGGCAAAGTGAGGAGCAATCCCAATGCAAGTGCCACCGTCGCGAAGCTCTCCATGTGCTGTAGAGGCCAAGGTGAAGTATTGTCTCCAGCCCTTCGGCTGTGGGAGCAGGTGCCGGACATTC
>NW_009911530.1:89827-101959 GCF_000696875.1 Nestor notabilis | reverse complement strand
TTCCAACCCTAATTATTCTATGATTCTACAACAAAGGCTGATTCAAGGCACAAAAACATATAGGAGGAAAAGCAAAAGAAGACACTTCCTTGTCATGTGATTGCTGTAAAAATTATGCTGGTGTTTTCTTTAACCTGCAGTGTCTGCGGCTTTGTTGATGGATCAGTATTAAGTGAATTGTTGTCTTGCCATAGGCTTAATAAGTGAATATTGGTGGATGGATCAAAGGTGGGAATTTAATTTCAAGGACTAAACTGAGCAGAAAATCCATGAGACCACAGACAACACCATAGCACTAAGGTCCAGATGAAAACATACACTTTATTTGGATCGTGATTAGGGCTTCAGCCATTGGGACAGAAGAGTCCTGGCAAAGAGAATTGGCCAGGATTTCTTTTTTTGTTTTTAGGTTCTGGAAGGAATAAAAGTTGTGTTAATGCCTTTCAAGGAGAGAATTTTCTAGCGAGTGGATTTGGTTCACCTCCTCCTTTTGAGAGCGGGAGAGACAGCTGCCGTTTCAAGCCTGGTAAGAAAGAATAAAGCATGTGAAGTTCGTGACACGATGCTGAGCAGGGGCTCCATCCTCTTTATTCTAGATTTAGGTAGCACACTGGTTTCTCTAATAATTTGCAAATGTTCAGATTCATCTGCCCACATCTGAGCTGGTCCCCTCAGGCTCTCTTTCTAGTCAAAGGAGGGAAGAGGCATGGCTGCAGACTGCTTTCCCTCTTCTCGACGTATGCACCTGAAAGAGTTCAAATTGGCCTGTTCTATATAGAAAGTAAGCCAGGATAAGTGAGAAAGAAAAGCTGGGATGAATGATAGTCTCTGTTGGGGATTTTTACATCAGCAACATCTGAAGTTAGGTGATATGAAGCCTGCACAAGAGATTGTGTATTGTTCAAGGCAAGAAAAGAACTTTACTTTCAGTTTTTTATGAGCGAAACCAATTTGTTTAAAGTGCATTTTGCTCTCCATTATAGCTGGATTGTGTGCAGGGACTATAGATTTCAGTGGCAGTGCTCTGCTCTCCTCAGTCTGATGTTGCTAACAATAAGCATCTTCTTTTGTGCATGACATCTCCCAGGGAAGCATAGAGAGTGTCATATCACAGGCTTCTGGGCCTCATTTTTACATAATTAACTGTTTTGACACCTGAAATGTTGTAATTAAGCTTTCATGTGTAAAGCAGGAGCATATGCCACTGTCAAATGAATGTGAATGAGACAAGTCAGGCATTTCATGTTAATTTCGTTTTACTGTGATTAACTTTCTTGTTAGTGGTGACCATACACACAAACTACTGGTGATGACTATCACTTGCAAACAAGCCTGACAGTTTCTTGGTAAGGTTAGGTACTGTGCTGCGTGCTAACAACTTGACATATGTTACAGGCAGGAGTTAGTTCTGTCCAGCATGATAAATCTCAGTGACAAAGAGAAATTTTCACTCAGAGATTTCTTACTCCTGGTCTGTGACGTACATCTGAGTTGATGTTGGATGGGCAGAGGATGTGTGCTAACATTCTTTGCTTTTATAAGAACGCTAAATTGAGTATTACAAATTCACAGTGTCTCTGAATACAGTAGTACTCTACAAGGGGTCATAGCACGAGCTGAGGCACTGGCCCATGATCACCCATGCTATATTGTTAAACTGTCCCTGAATCAAGTTTGATCCATGCCAACATGCACATGCACAGTTTGGGGGGTGACACAACAAGCAACATGGAGACCACTTGTACTGGAATGTGGCCTTCAAAACTGTTTGCCCATTGCTCTGTTCCTCAGTTGGTTCAGCCACTAACCAGAATGCTGCCTTGTGTGTCTTCTGTTGAGTGGCTTAATGTCTGTTGTTCATTTAAGGAAAATGACAACCATATGAGATACATCCCGATGCTTGCTTGACATCGTATCTTTTTCTCCTTTCCTTCTTTCCTTTCCTTTCCTTTCCTTTCCTTTCCTTTCCTTTCCTTTCCTTTCCTTTCCTTTCCTTTCCTTTCCTCTCCTTTCCTTCTTTCCTTTCCTTTCCTTTCCTTTCCTTTCCTTTCCTTTCCTTTCCTTTCCTTTCCTTTCCTTTCCTTTCCTTTCCTTTCCTTTCCTTTCCTTTCCTTTCCTTCCCTTCCCTTCCCTTCCCTTCCCTTCCCTTCCCTTCCCTTCCCATCAGGCAGGAATTCGGTTCGCCTTTTCAGCATCGTATCTTTGGGCTGGCAACTAGAAATTAATGATTACACTTAAAAATTGCACAGATTGGAGCTGGAAGCAATGGGACAATAAAGCCTCACAATATACCAGCTGTATAGCTGCTTCCAGGCTAGAGGCACACTTCGAGTCATCCAATTTAGGAGCTGTCTCCAGCAAACACTGAAGTCAACAAGAATCTTTGATTTCTTCTCAGTAGCTGCTGGATCAGATTGCTATAGTCTCCTTTCAAAGTCTAAGAACAAGGGGGCAAAAGGCTGGTTTAGTGAGCTACATCGTATGGATAAAATAATATCACTTTAAAAGAACCATTCCCTTTGAAGGAACATCAAATTTGCAGGGGCATAAGAGTTCAGAGCACTGCAATTACTACAGTAACAATTAACAGTGCAGTCTGCATGCAAGGTGCTTGAAGTTAAAAAGGTATTTTACACACATCTAAAACTTTAAAGTGATGTGATATAACTGCTGTATATATGTGCAACACACCAATCATTTGGCAAAATATTACCCAAAAGTTCAGTTGTGTGAATTGGTTAGTTAGTTAAAGCATTTCCCATTCTCTTCTCATAGCCAGTCTCACAGGGGTCAGGTTGTTCTGCCAGGAAAATGTCCTAAGAGGAATATTTTATTTTACCTCTGTCAGCACTTTGGAGAGGATTTTGCTCATCACCTTTGTATATTTTATGCATTAGGGCATGATCCCAAAAGGCCATAGTAACCCTCTGCTTGTAATGATTTTGTGCGGTCTGAGGATGATGAGTACTTGCGAGGACATGCAAGGGACCTCATAGGATTAGGTCCTTATTTCGGCCATCTGTGTTCATATATCTGACTTCTGTTCTGAGCTGAGAAATGGGACAAGTTAATTCTTTGGGACAAGGTGTTGAAACTGTGCTAATCAAAGCATCCTACTAAAAGGAGCAGGATGAACACTGAATTTTCTTGGTTTTATCTAATTAAAAGCAGTTCTAACTTTATTTTAATATAACGATTTGTGTACTTAGTATTAAAGATATTGGAGATGGAAAGGGAAGAAATGATCCTGCACAGCCTTTCACAGGAAGGGCTTAATTTGTTCTTGCCTGCTGATTTTGATGCTCTGTCTCGGTGCCATTGAATTTTAACTGTTTATTAGCTTGTGGAAAGATTTACTGTATTGCAGTCCTTCCAAGAAAAATAAAAACTTTTCACCCTTCTTTGGGGATTTGGTAATCAAGGAATAGAAAATTGTATTCTGGAGCTGAAGTTAACAAGAGCTCGTTCTGTTTCTTGTGGACCAGAAGTACCCCACGTTCTCTTAATACTATAGTTACGAATCCCTCTGATTCTCCACAGTGCCCGTGGATTCAAGGATAGATACGAAGATAGGGCTCCAGTTATCTTACCATGATGCTGCAGCACGAAATGGCGAGGTGCCGCCAACTGCGTGGAGGGATCATATATTTTTCTGTTGAAGCATTTTCAGTGCAGTGCCCAGGCACCTTGGAGATAAATTCATCATAATCAATTCCACTTTTAAAGGCGTTGAAAGCTCTCATTCAATTTTTAATTTCAAACCACTCTTTGTGGCTCCTCTGCCTCAGTGATTGTCTTTCAGGAGCAATGCTGATGGGTTGTGCTCCAAGATTCATTACTGAAGAAGTTGCGTGTGCAAAAATTGATGTGTCTCGCATTATACTATCAAGGTGACTTGTTTGACTGGACTGCTTTGCTATTTTATCCATTAACAGAAAGTACCCCTCATTAGTAAAAAATCCAATCGGCAGGCTGCATAATTACCATTTGTGTCTTACTTAATGGAAAGAGTCTTGTTGTACTGCATGTTTTCAGCTATGTGCAGCAACCTTCACATTAAAATGCAACAAATTAAGCAGAGCTTTTACAAAAGCTATTTTTTTCACTAACAGTTATAGACTGCAAAGTTTATATGGCTTGCTTTGGACTGAAAATTTCAATTAGAGGTTGAACTATATATAACAAAGAAGTCTAAATAATTGAGAATTAAATAAAGCTCCTTCAGAATGTGTAGCTTGCACATATTCATCAGGCTTGGAGAATTGATGTAATGGCTGCCTTTAGGAGATGTCAGAAGTATGCACACATTCTGCTGCCATTTTGACACCCGAACCTTTTAGAAGACAGTCATTCTTATTCTGCTTGACATGTGGCTGTGGAATTGTCGGGTTTTTATTGTGATCCATTATTTGAGCTCACATTTCCTGGCCATTGCCCTTGTGGCTTTCTCCAGTCTGAAAGACCAGGAGGGCAGGCTGTCACCTGTGCTATCTTCTGTGTGTCACCTATGGTAGCTACCAGAGCAGTATTGTCTGGCACGGCAGCATAGAGAGGTATGGTCATTATGTGGACTCCTCTCTCTCCTCATGCCCTTCCTTTAGCTATCAGTGTGAATAGAAGTAGCAGGACTGATGCTTGGATTTAAGACTATTTTTGTCTTAGGTTTTATGAGGCCTCATATTTGTCTCTGTCAGATTTTTCATTCCTCTTATTCATGTGAGGGCTTTGAGAACTAACAGCCCAACAGCATTGCTATTCTGAGGATATTCTGATATACATCTTCAAATACGCAAGACACCTGTGGCCATACCAACTCTGGATCACCCACCATCATTTCCTTCATGACCTTTAAAGATGTCAGATGAGACTGGTTTTTTTCCCTAGTTGCTTCATTTTGCACTAGATGCAATTTCAGGTCCCAGAAGTGAAATCAGGCAGCACATTAATCAACTCAGCTTCCCAGTCTCTGCACTTCTATCTTTCCACAGTTTATTTTTCTGTCTAATATAACACAGATTTAAAAACAGGGGCATATTACCCTCTCAAAATGCATACAATTCTGGTATCAGCAGTGGAATAAGCTCATTTAGATGAAAGGAACTATTTTCTTTCAGTGGAGTGAAA
The DNA here is from genome assembly GCF_000696875.1 of Nestor notabilis. Classification (NCBI taxonomy): domain Eukaryota; kingdom Metazoa; phylum Chordata; class Aves; order Psittaciformes; family Psittacidae; genus Nestor; species Nestor notabilis. The sequence continues at coordinate 96,835 of NW_009911530.1, read as the reverse complement.
TGCCTTATCTGCCTCTGTTTGGATTACATTCAAGTGTTATGCCTCCTACGGTATATAGGACTGATGTTGCATGCAAGGCATCTGCTCAGTGTATTTTTGGTATGCTGCTGGAAAATATTTCCCTTAATAATTCTTCAGTGCATGCCATTGCATGGATCACAAAAAGGAAAAGCTGAATTACTGAAATAAAACTACAGCGGGGTTTAAAATGTGCTCAGCTAACGTATGAAACTTAACGGCTATCTCTGCAGCTGGGAGGGAGGAAAAAGCATATCTGAACCAGCTCTTGTTTACTCTTCTCTGATGTCAGTGACTAGAATGCTTTATCAGCATGGTTTTACAGTGACATGTATAGCCCTCATCTTAATATACTTCATGTAGAACACACAACAGTGCAATGTAGGAAGTGCATTTGGAAAGGAAGAATATGTGCTTGCTTCATGTGCCAAGAAAATTCAAATCAAATTTATTAGTTGGTGGCATAGTTAATTTAATAGCAGATGATAATTTTAGAATTACTGACATATACAAATGTTGGCATAAAATTAGACTGAAAACTAATAAAATTGGCAATTCATCTAATTCTTTTTAGTTCATAGAATACAGAAACATTTCCTCAAACTTCTAAGTGAAGTGATTTTTCTGCTGCAGTTCAGTTGTGTAAAACCCACACATTACATTAAAAAGAAATAGAAAATGGTATAGCAATGCTTTATTTTGTTCCGGAGAAAACAATGTTGTCGTGTAATTGCTTTTTTCCTGAGCTCTTTCACTTGACCCTGGTTGCTTATTATAAAGTTTTAGGTGCCACAGCTTAGGGTTTATCGACCCTTGCTTGTTGCCCATTTGTTTTATAGCTACTGAGTATTGTAAAGCTTGGAAAGATAAGTGTAAAAATTATAATTTGGTCCTGTTTGTTAGAAATGGATGTGGAAAAAGTGTTAGCAGTAAAGGTTGTCTTTTTCAGCTTTTATTATAAAAGCCTGAAGGGCTGCGGTACCTCAAGCTGCTCAGGATTAACTTGTTTGTTAGTTCTGGAAAGTGTGACTTTGGATGGGCCAGGCTGAGGAGTGGTCATATGAGGCAAAACAAGGAAAACTCTGTTGGAGGAAAGCAGTTTATAACAACTGCAGCTGAGACTGTTTTTTTTCCACACGTGGCTTTTCCAGTCTTCCAAGCAGGAGCATTGACATAATTAATTGGGAACCAAAAATAACTACATTTTTTCAGGTTCCTGGCCTACGTTCCTTTAACAGAGGGTGTGATGCAGAGCACTATCACATCTCATGGCATCCACCACCTTCTGATGCCGCTGTACTATTCTGTAATAAAAAGTTGCTACTGTAATTTTTCCTTCTGGGCTTACACAGACTAGCATATTACCCATGGCCCATAAGCCAGGCGTCAAGCTTGGTTGCCTGCAGCTTGAAGAGACTGATCACAAACATTCATATCTTGAGAAGGTCAAAACATTCAAATATTACATATGAATTTAGACCACTGCCATAAATAACCTGGTGTATATATAAAGTAAAAATTGATATAGTCATCACAATTCTTTTACCAAGTAAAATGAAAAGTCATCCAAAATAAATGTGAAAAATCAAACAGATGTGTTAGATCTTTACAGTTTTACTGATGACAAAAGCCATGGGTGTTTGTGCTTTCTGTCTGCTGCTCAGGTAGAGAAGGAGCAGTGGAACGTACCTTGCAAGATTACTTCAAATGCTGAAGCCAGGACAGCTTTTATCTGAGCAGTCATGTTTGAAGAAATCGGGAAGCTATTTTTATAAGGATTTAATTTTCAGGTGTGAATTACAGAAAAAGAAGGGTTTGCACGGTATGTGAAACCTTCAATATCTAACAGAAGAGGTGCATAGCTCAATCCCTCTGTTCAAGGAATAGACTTGATACTGACTAAAAAATATCTTCCTAAAAATAACTAGCACACACCATTAAAGGTTTACCATAAGTATTTTTAAATGGATTTTAAATTTTAAATTGAATAAGTTTATTAATTTAAAAATGTCATTAAAGCAATTTACTCCATATAATTTAGAAGCTGAGTTTTATACTTTAATAAAAACATAAAAGCACGGAAATAGAATACAGTCATAATACTTTTAAAGTTATTTTTACTTGAACTCCTTAGACAATACAAGTATTTTTTCCTATCAAAAATGGCCTGCGTATTTGTTTGCTTCTAAGGGAAGATAAAGAAAGATGTAATGCATAAAGAAAACTTACTGTGTACTTCAACTGGACTGTGTACTTTAACTCTGAATACATCAAATTATGATGGTACAAAGAAATACTGAAGGGGGTGGGAAAATTACATACTGTATTTACATGGATTCTAAGAAGTCGTATAGCTTTTTCTATTCTCCTAGTTATACAAAAGAAACTGTGAATTAACTTGACGGCTGCTTGAAAGGATTAATTCAGAAACACAGTATCTTAAAAGGATGAAAAGCCCTGGAATACATTTCTAAAAGCTTCTCAAATTGTAAGAAAAGGTAACTTAAGATCTATAATTTTAGATGTAAATATTTATTTTAAAATCAGAAGATGCTAGGCTTCTACTTGTATTTTGTTCATTGAAAATTTCAGTAGATGGTTTTGTAACTTTTCTTTGCTTGAAAAACTACTCAGTAGTGTTCTGAACTGTCAGTTTTCTGTTGTGGACTATTACTCACTAATTCAAATGAACAAGTTTACTATGTTCAGGAAAATGAGTTTGTACTTCCACCTTCACTTAGTAGGTCATCCTGCTAGCATTTCAGACACAGTTCTCTACTCCTAGCCCTTTTATTTTAGCATGTCCTTAGCAAGTGACAACATTCAGTGAATGGCTATTTTTTTTCCTTCTACATACATTTTCTTTGTGATTGAAACCCCATTTTATTCAGTCAAACATATTGTACTTTGCAGATAGTAATTTTTACGGCACCCTGTAAACAAGGGTGTTAAGTCTTAACAGTGGAGGTGTAGAAGACTTTAGTGGAAAAACTAGCAGTAGTTGTATTTCCAGTTATCCGCTAAAGGTGCATTAAGTCCCAATTCCATGGTTACTCTACGCAGTTTCAAGTTACCAAAGCTGGCCTTGTATGACAGCTTTGCCCGCTGTTTGCAAGGGAAGCTGAAGAAATGACTGTCTGGTAGGCTTTCTCTGTATCTTCCCCTGACTTCTGTTAATATTTCTTATTTTTTTCAGCTAGTGTGGGAAATGTAATTAAAGATGCTTACAACAGCCACAGAAACATGAGATTGATTCCCATGATGGCTGAAAACCCCTCCATGCAGTATGTATAAACAGGCCCAGTTTCCGAGTTCTAATTAACTTTATTAATGTTTGGTGCAGGAAGTATGAAGGCAACTTAAACAAGGATATAAAAAGCACTGGAGCATTGAAACACTGGTTTCATGTAACTGACTCTTGTTGAAAGACACATTTTTCAGCATTTTGTAAAGAAAAATGGAGTAATTTAGAAGAAAGATATTGGATGCCTAATACTTTTATAATAAGGAAGCTTTAAATAATGGAGCAAAGATCCTAATAGTAGCTTCCTACTTGGTAACATAGGTAGCAATTCTTTATGATGTGCAATTAATAAATACGCTAGTGAACATATAACAATGTACAATGACAGGGCGATAAAAGAGATGCAATTAAATGCAAAATTCCTATTGCGCCAGCAAATAGGACCTTATGGGCTACTGGAAAATGAGTCTGTGAAAAAACAACTGTTTGAAATTTTTCCATTACATGTTACTTTTATAGAAACATATTAACTCTCATGTAAAAAGATAAAATATTAACTGGTAAATAACCATGAAGACATTTTCTCCTACTATGGACACAATTGCAAAACCCTGCAATCACAGAAATTGTATATATTATTTTGATATAATAATCATAAGTAGACAGCGGTGATATATTAATCACACATAAAGTATATTATTTGCATAGATTGTTTGTTTACTGTCCATGGATTTCCATTTTGTAAATACATATAAGCTTTAGTGCTCTTTGATGAACTCAAACTGGAATACGCTGATTTATATGATACACATTTCCTATTACTATAATTGCAACAGATGCTATAATACTACTTTTTAGGTGCTAAAACCTTGTAAGTATAGAAATTGCAGTAGAAAATACAATACCTTTTCAGTTACTTACTGACCCTTATTTCCAGGCATGATGATTTAACAATATTTCAAAGGTATTCCTATTTTCTGAAGCTCTCAAAACATGTGGTCAGCAGCTTGTCCACGAAAAGGATTGTGCCTTGGAATAATTTAGAATCTGTTTCTTCTGATTTTTTGTATGCTCGATAGGTAAAAACATACAATAAAAATAATCTTGCAGTTATGCAAAACTATAGTATTATTTTGTACAGCCTTGGAAAAAACCAGCTTAGAAATAGATCATTCTACCATGGAGAAGTTAGGAACTCAGAAGTATGTAATGCTAATAACAGAAAATTAATGTATCTTTGAAGATATAGTCTCTTATAGCCTGGTTTTAAGCTTTGACTTAATCCTTTTTATGTTTATTCTATAGTGCTCGCAGTCTTGCCAGGAGAGCTTCTACTTCTGGAACATCTTCTCCCTTAGAAGGAGACCCAATATGACCTGTTTTCTTTTCCTTGTTGCCTTCACCATGACAGGCTTCCTTTTTCCCAACAGGCTTGTTCCACACAGCAGAATTTGTTACCACATCATAAGTAGCTTCTTTGGTGACTGGGCTTCTTGTCAGGTTTAAACTGATACTGTGGTGCGAACATGACTTCTCTAGTTGTCCTTTCTGGTTCTCTGCAGAAGATAAACCAAACAAACCTCATTTCACTATTAAAATACTTGGTTTCAGTATTTTGTAATATAAAAAGACCTCTTGATCAGACAAAATTTTCATGGAGATGGGGCGCTAGAAGAAGTGATGATAGCCAAGGAGGCAAGACAAAAAATATTATCACTTTAAAAGCAGTAGGCTTGGTCCCTTGGAAGTGATACAGTCTTTACATGACTACATTAGATTAGCATCCATATTTCCTACAAAATCAGAGGCAAAGCCTGACAGGATCCTGTTTTCTCACTGGAATAAAACACAAAACAGTACTTGGCACCTCTCAGTGTCTTCCTAAAGTTTTATCTGGTTAATTACATTTTCTACATATGTTTTTTATTGTTCACATTTTAAAATGTATGTTTTAAAATATATTTAGAATTAATTACCCGTTTTAATAATTTTTCTTTCCTTTGCATAACTTGTTACTTTTTGCTAGACATCAGTTGCACTCAGTTAATATCCAGGAGCTTTGCTGGATTGCCATGTATTAATAACAAATTCCTTTTCTTGTTACCCTGCCCAATCAAGTGACTGCTCTCTAAACCACCATTTGAGTGGTTCCTCTCATAGACCTAAAACTTTTTTTAAAACAGGTGTTCTCAATATTCATGTAACCTTGAGCAAGGCTTGAAAATGGCTTCAACAAACTTGACATGACATTTAAAGTTTTTTGGTTATTCGCTGAAAGATGTTCCATCATCCCTATAGTAATGACTTTGGAGCACGGGCAGTCACTCATGACAGTGTGTTTTATGTGAGTGCTGAAAATTCCTACAGAAAACAGCTTGTACATTAAAAGGCAGCTGCTGAAGATATTTACTGCACTGTCATTCCTTGACCAGGGGCTCTTGGTGATGGATGAGGATTTTACACACTTTCTTGGACAATCTCAGAAAATTTTTTAAGTATGATCACCTTTTGGCAGGTGGAGGAAAATAAATACCTTTCTTCTATCATCTTCTAAATCAGATAAACAGTTCTTAATTAAAATTTGATAAAAACCAACTTTGCACTTGGCTGAAGAATTTAATTTCTATTTTATACTATGAAAAATAATTTGACCCTGAAGATGCAGCAGCACGCATTTCAGTTCTCCTGCATCACAGGAGGCCAAAGATTGTTTATGAACACACCTTTCTAATTATAGGTAATAAACCCAGCATATATAATTAAAAATCCCTGGTATGTAGACTCTTGAATACCCCATTCTACTTAAATGTTTATACTTATTGATGCTCAACACATATTTGCATGTTGATAAAAGCATGCTACCTGTATCAATATACAAAATACTAGTTGCATCATAGCCCTTTTTGTTTATATTCAATCTAGGGGCAGCAGGAAAAACACTTGGTATACCCTGTACTGTTCCACACACAGATGAAAACTCGCATGCACTGGTGATTTGCTACCCCATCCATTCCATTGTCATGACTCTGGATTATTAACACACCTCCCTCAAACCTTATGCTATAATGGTTAAACCAAAAAATTGCATTTTTAACCTATTACTGTTGAGGTGGGTGGTTTAAAGAAGCCAATGCACTTTGCATATGAACTTAAAACTACAAGGCTGCAAGCTGTTGAAGGTTAGCATGTAACTTTGATCACAACAAGAGAAAAGCTGCACTTACTCAGTTCAGTGTGATAAAGGCCCCAAAGCATATAGTTATTTACTTTCAAGAAAAGCCTCAAGTTGAGATTAACTGACAAAGTAAGCACAAGAATAAACAGCCAACAATATATTAGAAATAGAAACCTTTTGAACTGTCAGAGCAATGAAGTTTTGGAATGCATATATATAAGCGAGAGCAAAAAATCCTACCCAGTTATAAGAAGGAATCTGATCAGTTTCTGAAGACAATATTTGATATGGCTTCCTGTCACAGCAAGGAATGGCTTATTGACATTGGCCACCATTTTAATCTTACATTTCTAGAACAAGGGTACCCACAGACAATCCAAAACCCATACAAATATCAACAAACTTTTCCTAAATTACTTTGAACCATTACAGCATGGGCATACATAAATTTGGTTTGTGCTTTTAACAGAAAACTATACTTGAAATAAATTGCAGAGTAAGATAAATATATTTACACACACACCTTGGTTCAAATCCACTTTAAAAAAATTGAAAATACTAAATTATAGAA
>NW_009911530.1:39626-89796 GCF_000696875.1 Nestor notabilis | reverse complement strand
GGAAAGAGGAAGGTTAAAAGGAAACTACTCATGGAAAGGTACTTCTACATGAAGTCTGATTAAGAAGAAAGCTTACATTTCTGGAGATGCACTATTTGTCCACCTACTGTAGCAAGGTGTACCTTTTGGCAGTAGCAAGACAAAAAGAAATCAGACATTAAAAATCATTGGATAAAGACAGAACTTATTAATTTGTTGCATATATTGGAAGTAGTTGAGACAAGTTTCTAATGTTTGGTCACTTGGAGTAATCAAAAACTGTCATTGACGCGTATCATAACAATCACCAGGCAGATAAAAAAAAAGCAAAATCTTTGAATTCATGTTTAAGCTTTCTAAACGCTGGAGTGAGAAGACATTTACCCATAAGAGTTTTGACTTTGATACTGAATTCTTCCTGGCTTAGGTTAGGCAGAGATCACACTGTACACTACCTAAAGTCTCCGTATCCAGATTCTGTGGCATTAGAATCTTTTTATTTCCCTTGTTCAACATCTAACACTTGTGGGTCCTTCAGACCTATTAAAATTCTTGATTTTGCAGATACGAATTTCCTGAATGATGCTGTTAATCAAAAACATTTCAAAATCATATTCACATAACCTAGAGCCAAATAGCTGCTATCATCTAGATACAAGCCTTGAAATTACTTTGATTAACAGCAATACTCAGGAAATTCAGTTGAGAGAAAATTGTGCTTAATAGCTTTCCATAGTTTAAATGGTGTCCTAGCATAGAATAACTTATAACGATATGCTTATAATCTATTAAAGGCTACACACTTTATATTCAGAAAAAGGAAATCATGCACTAGCATGTGAACAAAAAAAAATCAGTAGTATAAGACCTGCCTGCTGTGAACTTGGGGAAGAAAAATACGATCAGTTGGAGATTTTAAAGTCATGCATTAATACTGTTATATGCTACCTTTAACAGAGAACAGAGATGATTGCAAGACACTCACTAGAGATATGGATTTTTTAAAAACAACAAATAAATATTTAAAATAAAAAGGGCTTTGAAAAGCTTTATTTCATTGCATATTTTCCCAATAGAAATCTAGATACTGAGGACATAGTTAGTTTTTACGTAAATACTTGTACACCAATTGAAAAAATAGAGACAATAGAGAGAATTGCATAACGTGGCATTATATGCTTGTATTACATTAATACATCGCAATGTGGGTCATGTCAAAGCCATAACATAAGAAATAACAATTGCAGATACGACCTCATTACATCTTTTACCAAGTTAACAGAGAGAAATATTCAAAACCCCAGTGGAATACTTCTTATCTCTCTGGCTTGTGCTCCACATGCTACACCATATTTCTGATTTTTTGTCTCTGTTTCCCTGTACCTGATGCATGGAATTGAAAGTCAGGGAAAAGCTACACCACCGCATTGCTGCTATGCTCACGTGTTTTCCCAGTAGAACATCAGGGAAAAGAGCATGTGTTTTTAACAGTAGTTCTTTTTGACAGCGGTTTTGATTCACAATATCCAAATCAGTTGTCATATGTACAAAAACATATAGAGAGGCAGTAAATTAATTTTCCCCAAGTTGAAACTGTTTTGCCTGTGACAGTAATTGGTAAGTGATCTCCCTGTCTCTACCTTGACCCATGAGCTTTTCTGCTCCTGTTCTTCCAATCCCGCTCCCTGTTCCACCCCACCAAAGGAGGGACTGAATGAGCAGCTGGGTGGGAGGTGATCTGCTGGCCAAGACCAACCCACCACAATAGCTTAGAGATAAGACGGTTCTGCCTGTCTTTTAGCATTCCCTCTTTTAAATTTTCCAATTTAAAAACCCCACAAATTCTGAAAATTTTGAATTTCCAGATTCCAAACTCTTGGCTTTTTACTGTCAGAAAACCAACAGGAAAATCTTTAATTCTTGTTTTCCTCTCAAATATGAAACGAGGGTTTTCTGCACTGAACTCTCCCCCCTACATTCCTCTTACTCCTAAGATACTGGACAGTTGCAAGCCCTGATTTTTTCCAAGCACCCATGTTTCCTTAATGTCATTTATACAGCCCAAAGTCGGTCTTCTGAAATCCATTCCCAGACTTTGACATTGGTGTTAAAATATAACAAGACCTTTCTTAAAAGCCTGCCTTACCACCCAGAAGCAGAATTTAGATATAATATGAAAGACTGCTATAGCTAGAGGGTCCATGTCTATTACATAATATCATTCATAAAAAATGGGATAGGTCCTTGCTGGATACTATAATGGAAAATACTTTAAATACTTTTTATTGCCACTTTTTATTAGTTCCATATTTTTTTCAACAATTTCTGTGACTGACAAGGGTAGGATTGGAGAGAGTCCCTGAAATGTTAAGAGAGTGCTGTGTATTGTTATGACTTGTTCCAGTTATACCCTGCAGCCCCAGCCCTAACACGGAGGAAGGGTAGCTGTACTTGAATGATCTTTGCTTGAAAAGTTATTTCTTACACCTTAGTATGGCATGCCAAATGCTCACAACTTGACTAATCTAAAGCAGACATGGAAAAGTGTTACTGACTTTTGGGACATTTAAAAAATATTTTTTACGCATGTTTCATTTAATAGTTGCTGCTGTTCTTGAGTATTATTTAAAAAGGCGTGAAACACGAGGAATAAACACTAATCAGTTCAGTTTAGATGAGACAAAGTTTTCAGAAACAGTGAATATAGGTTTGTTTGTTCATTTCAAAGGCAGCAGTAGAGTAAGTCAGCACTAAGTGAGGCTAACACAGAGGATCTATAAAAACTAAATTTCAAAGAAAATCAACTAAAAACTGTGAGCAAACCAATTTGTGACAAGAGGAACTGTGCTGGACCAGCTCCCTTTTAATCGGCCCTCAAGCAAAGCCTTTAAAAACTCTTCTAATCCCTTCCCTCCTACATATTCTCCAAGACTACTTTAAGTTCCTGTTGATCATTCCAGTCAATCTTTTTCCTATCTTTTCCAGATGTACTTTGTGTTTGCATTGAGTTGGGACCAATTTCTCTGTTTAAACTAATATATTCTCACCTTTAATATGGTAGTGACTTTTGTTACAAGAAATGCAACTTTAAGTTACTGGTATTTAAATGAAAGTCTTGAGTGCCTGCTAAGATAAAAAGAGAACAGAAGTAATGACAGAAATCACCCAAAGTTTTTATGTAAGTGAGAGAAAAAATTTCTGAAGGTGTCTGACATCTAATTCAGATTTAGGAGTTTGTTATCCTCCCTCTTTCACTCTGATTACAGTGGATATTCTGTGTTTTCTCAAGCATCTTTCCCAAAACGAAAGCACATTTGGGAGTTTCTAGGAAACTTCAAAATGGAAACTTCCAAAATACAAATCTTTTTTGTGGTCATTATTGATTTTTAGAGATGATTTGAATCATTCTTATAAAAATGTGGGGTTTATGTGTAAGTCTCTTAATTTCAAAACGGGTAAATATTTTTACATAACTTTATTATTAATAAATAATAAAACAATCTTATTTATGCTGGGATGAACAGGGTAAAAAGATAAATACTGCTCTACATGGATACGCAGTGGCAGTGGGTCTTCAGGCAGTGTCCAGAAATGTTATGCAGCCCAGGCGTTTATGGGATTTCTCCCAAAGTACAAATAGGATAAACATCAACTTTTTCTCTTCTTTAAGTCAGGAAATGATCAAGAAATTACAAGAAACTGGAAGTTAACATATTTAGACACACTGAAATTCCTGAAATGTGGTTTATGACTTGCTTTTTTACTTTGTTCACAAGTATATTGTAGCTTGCCATTCCAAATCCTCTTCAGAGTTAAAAGAGAGTCAAAAATGATGACTGTGTAAGTTAGTGATCTGTGACAAGATACATAGAGGTCCATAGTCTAAAGCTGACAATAATTTATGTAGATCCCACACACTAAACTGCCACTGATGCCTTTAAGCAGTAGACAGGTTTAGTCTCTAAACCTGTCTGCATAGCATCTACCTATAGATAAATACTGCTTTCAAGGTACACTTTGATAAAGAATTTCAGGGATATGCATAAAGACTGCTGCCATCAAAGTAAAGCTACTGGCAGCCGCAGTGGATAATGATAAGTAGTATGCTGATGAAGATAACCAAAATGGAAAAGAAACACATAATTTGTGTCTTCTTTTACTGATTGTTGCTGCAAAAACATCACAGTAGGAAGCCTCCTGCTTCTGGAAAATAAAAATCCCAACAAGTCCAGTCGACAAAGCACGTCTTAAAGACTGACCTGATATTTGAGATTCCACTCACTGCAGTTCTAAATAATATGGTTGTTTCTGTTATGTATTTACTACTTAGCATGATCATAAAAAAAACAACCCTCTATAACTATGTCTAGTAATTGCCTAAAGAGTTTAACATAAAATTATTTCTTATCCACTATTATTGATACAAGCTATCTGCTAGCTACTCTAATAACTGCTACAAACCCATACAATTTGTGTTTCCTATTTTTAGCCCAAACTTCCTTTCCCAGGTTTGTATCAGCAAGAGTATTGGAAGGTTGCATTGCCTGAAGGTAGGGCACAAATATCTTGTAATAACAGATCAAATCAATGGGAGAATTGTCTTTCATCACCTGTTTCTGGGAGAGAGATCTATCTACAGAATCCTGCAAATATTTTTGGGAGCAGCATAAAGATGAAAGGCTAGAGCTGAAAGCAAATTAGATGGGTCTACAAGTAGAAACATCATTTTCTCATATTCCTGTAACAGGTACCAGACTAAAGTCCTGGGGCAGTTCTTGCCCATACAGGTCACAGTCACAGTGGGCTGTTGCTCACTATTGTCCAGAAGATTGCAGGAATGGCATACGGCTCTCAGTTCCTCTTACTTTAAAACTTTTAAAAACAAGTCTCTGAAGGGAAGAGGGGCAACAGAGAGCGCTGTGTGCCGTTAATGATATGACAGGTGAAAGTCTAGAGATTTACTGACCTGGAAAAGTATTTATGAGAACTCCAAATCCTAAGTAGATTGAGAAAAGATTTACACAACACTGATGTCAGCTTAAAGATGTCTGTGCTTGTTTATAGCATGGGTGCTTCTCAAAAGGATAGAGGCAGACCTGATTGTGAAATTTAACCTGCGTAAACTAACATCATAGATTGCCTTCATGAATACACTGCAGATGAGATGAAGCTAAATCATCTTAGTTCATGTAACTTTCATTGTTCAAGCACTGTTGTTGTTGGTATTATTTTTATCGTCGTTGTTATTATTATTATGCTCCTTTCTTTCCTCTGACAAAGCTTGGCAGAAAACAGTTAAAAGCACGCTGTCAAGGAGACTGAAACTGTGCAGCAGGAAACAGTAAATTTTCAAGTAGTTCTTCACACAAAACTAAAAATTGGGAAATAAGGCAGAGGAAAAGTGATTCATCTTCCCCTTGCTCTGCAAGATTTCATATGTATTCCTTTGACAATTCTCTCTCTCTTCATATGAAGCTCTAATTAATGCTTTCACTTAATTATTTCCTCTCTTTGGGATGGACTCTCATTGGGCCTTGCTCATGTGTGGAGAGGTGGGATATAAAAAGAAATGTTTCTACTCCACACATGATCCAGCCATATGTGTATTTGACATCAACAACTGAATTTTGCAAGTGTGACAAATTGCTTTGAAAAGGGATTCAAATTTCAACACAGTCTAAAAGAGGAATTATTTTTTAAACATGCCTTTTACTGACTCTTCCAAACATCACTGAATTATCATACGAGACACATCCGAGACACATTATCATGGGTAATTAATCCAGTCATTGTGAATTCAAAATGCTGTTTTTAATATCATCATCACATGAAAAATGCGTGCCATTAATGAACATGTTTACTGCCCTATATTCTAACAGTTAGACTCTTAGCAGCCACATTAGTATGTAAAAAAACCCATCAGAAGCCAACTGTAGCATTTTCAGTTTCCTCTTTTCCTAATCAATTGCATGCAACTAATGTTTATCAAACATCAGCTAACAATTTAATCTTCCTACGTATCAGGGGATTTTTTTTTAATTTCAAGAAATCTAAGACACGACACATCTTTCTGATTACAGAAGAAACCTTTTCCTCACAGAGGAACTTGGAGAGAACATTTTGCATAGAATATGAAAAAATAAGAGAAACTGAAAACCAAATCCTTTACACTCACCGAGAAATCAGGGCAGAAGGCAGCAAGACCTCCCAAGCCACTGAAACAAAGGATTCTCACATATAGGCTTGGTTTTCCTTTGTCTGTTATGATTTATGAAGCAGCCTTGCAAATATGTTTAGCTCAAAAGGTGATATTAAAAACAAATGGTTAGAGATCATCATGGTATATTAATTATGCAAAAGAAGCCAAACCAAATTTAATCAGAAACAGCAGACTTGAAACAGGAAAAATCTTCTCTCTTTTTATGACAGAGACGGTTAAGAAAACATTTATGGTAATGCCAGAGCATCTGCTGATTACACTCAAAGCTGCAGGATGCCAACATTAAATCACTGAACCATCTTGACAGCTTCTGGGTACTCGAGTTTCATTCTAATAATAATTTGCTGTGAAATGTACCCAAATCTGAAAATTAGCCAGAAAATGTTTACAAAGAATATAGGTAAGGGCAAATAAAACAGACACAAAATTGATTTCCGTCTGAAAAAAAGATATCAAAAATAGATGTTCGTCACTCAGACATTTCAGAACTGCGTGTAAATCGGTAAATCTCTAAAAAGACTAAGCAGTTTTAGAAGAGAATATAATTTTATCATCCGTTCCCTATTGATGGTGACCTGTCACTTTTTTCCTTGTTTAGAATTGTTATATGCTTGTTTGTTTAATATAAACACAGATTAGCCAGTTGAAGAACGCCTGCACCATTTAAGATTAATTTTTAATTCCTGACACCTGAGGATTCTACACAGAACAATATTCTTCATTGTAAAGCTTTAATTGATGCATCTATGTGCTGCAGAGGGTGATTGCTTGAATAATAAGTATAAGAGTCGTGTGATCTGGTTGCTAAGCAAATGTGAGTAAGAGAAAAAGCCCAAGAAAGGACGTAACAATGAATCAAGGTTTGATGACAGGATAATTATTCTACGAACTGTCATGTTGAAGGACTTGCAAAACATTGACCTCCACATGATCACACATCAGGAGATTGTCTGAAGGGTAATTAAAATAATAATACAGAAGTTGAGCCAGTCACAAAGAGAAAAATACATGCTTAACTTATTTCTCTGTAGCATGCATGGTCAAATGCATTTTCATGTTATATATGAATGCTTGAACAGTGCAAGAATTCAGAGGACAACAGATTACGACAAAGACCACTGAAGTTTATCTGAATTAGCATTAATGCTTTTCTTTCTTCAGTTACTCTGGGCATTCAACTAAATATTATTTGTACTATGACACATTAAATGTAATACTTTCAAAATTGTGTGGAAGGTTACTACTCCACAACTATACTCACTGTAGATGCCTATAGATGTCTACTCAGTGTAGACAAAAAAAACCCCATAAAGCAATCTATTTCCAGAACCAAGTTAGTCTGTGATGAAAAACACTTAGTTGCTCAGAAGAATAAATTCAGAAATTTCCTCACTTCCCCCTTTCCCCCCATTATTCCTTATGTAAGTGAAGATAGTAGAAGCTGAAATGGATGTATGACTCTTGTTATCTGAGAGTATGCATCTTAAATGGTAAGGTTTGATTGCATTTATATAGGTGCATTTTCCTTCAAATTAATAAACGTTTGTGGGGTTTTTTGTTTGGTTTTTTTTTTTGTGGTAATCAATACTTTAAAATATTCTCAGTTAAATTTCAAAACAGGAAACACGAACTACAACTATGAAATACGTATGATTTGTTGACTATGGATACAGTGGATACTCTTCAAAATTTTAAGACCACTGAGAATACCTGAAAAGACTTCTTGGAACACTTGCACATAAATTCACACAGACCAGGATGTCCACAGGTTACTCTCATTTCATACACAGGCAAAATCATTGCACGATTCTCAGAAAGTAAATTCTTTTTTCTCCCACCATATTCAAAAGAGATGCTAAAAACACCTACAACAGATGGATGTTTGGCTGATGGCCAGGGTCAACCCACCATAACAGTATTTCTTTTTTAACATATAACATTACAACCTTGAACGTATTTTGAAAAGGTTACATTAGAAACACAATGCATACAATAATTATCATAATGACACTTCCTTTTAGAAGGAATATGTTCTTTAAACACATTGCTAGCTCATCAATTAAGTTACTCACTCATACTAAATATGCTAGTTATATTCTCAAATCTTTTCTAGCAAATTCATTAGGGCTCATTTCAAAAGACTAATGCCATACCAAAATAGCTTTGAATGCTAAGAAGGAGAACTAATGCTACAGAAAAATCTCCCAATATTCAGCAACTTGCTGTGGTCTGAGTAAAATTTATTAAAATGCAAATTTCAAGCACATCAGTATTAATTTCAAAGTAACATTCTATAGAAGAAATATAATTTTCAGTTTTGTATAACAAAATAATAACACAAATCTAGATTCTCAACATTAGCCAGCAGCATTAAGAATAACAATCCAGCAGACTCCAAAGACATTTGTAAAAACTTTGAAGCAAAAATACTGGGGCAGATATTTATATATTTTTACTCCAGAAACATCTTAATGGAGGAAAACTATGGGGAAGGGAGCGGGTAAGGCAGAATATCCTCTACCTCTAAGAATTCAGCTATTGCAATTGAGAATTCATCTGACAACTTCTCTTAAAAATGTTTGCTTTTTTCCAGATTACTAACCACACATATTTTTCTATAAATTAAGCTTAAAATCACAACAGTTTCAATAAGATTAAGTGGATGTATAAATTTAAGTCTTTTGTTATCTGAGAGTATGCATCTTAAACTAAAGTTTGATTGCATTTGTGTAGGTGCATTTCCCTTTAAATTAATAAACTTTTGTTTTTTTGTGGTAATGAATAAAATATTCTCAGTTAAATTCCAAAACAGGAAACACAAACTATAACTATCAAATACATATAATTTGTTGACAACGGATAGAAACATATTACAGCTACAGAAAGAAAACTAGCTCTTTTCTTTAGAGTTGTACAAAATTGTGCATGCTTAGTCTTGTGTGTCCTTGTGCCTGACCAAAGGCCATTGATCCCAATGTGAGATTCACTGGACAGAATGAATTTGTGCTGGTTGCCTTAGGCTCCCTTCACAGTCAATGAGGAGAAACAAGCACTTCTAAAATGTGCTTCATTTCTCCCTAATGTAGGTACTTTAAACAGGTAAAGAGTTCACAGGTAACTAACTTGGATGTGAATTCCTGCACTCGAGACATCTAAAATAACTTCTGTATCTGGAAGCTCCTCACTTTTCACTGCAGCGAAGTCTGCATAAAAGGTGGTCTTCCTAGTCTGGACAGTGACAGGAGATTGTAGAGATCATACGTTTTCTACGAGGGAGGACAGGGGGCAGATCTTGTGAATTTAAGGCGTGATAAAACATTATGGCTGCTGATCTCATCACCTACTTAACACAAACTATAGAATTCCACAAAGCTTTTTCTGGCTGCTTTAAAATTATGAAAATAGAATTGAAATTATATTCTGGTTGCTAGAGTGAACATATCAGATGTAAAGAGGGGAACTCTTATGTATATAATATACTGACAAGAACTGTAGGTGTGGAAGTTGTCGTTATTAAGTACGTTGCTCAGCCATTAGCTGTCATAATTTTTTTCTTTTAAAAATCCTCCATGTTCATTAAACTTTTTCTTAAATAGACATAGATCTTATAGTTATTCAGGCTCTATCTCTTGCAGATTTGTGATACCCATACTTTTGTGTAGCTTTGCAAGACTGACAAGCTTGAAACATATTTTATATTTAAAATCAGACTATAACATGAATGATTCCTACTTCTGTACTGGTATGTGCAACCCTACCCTTCACATGAAAGTCATCACTGCTATAAACTGAAGTTGGCATAGACTTAGTCCTGGCCACGCAAAACTTACAAACTCCAGTAGTGTACATTCAAACTTAAGAATCTCACAGAGGACTAAGTGTTTAAGTTTAGCCTTTAGGGATGAAGATAAAAATGTGATGCTTTGTATGGCAAGGCACCTTTGTGATTTTTAGATATTACTCAGTCTTGAGTGTTTGAATTTTTGCTAAGTAAGATAGCTAGCTTTGTAGGTGAAAGAAATAAAGGCAAAGTGATTTGAATCCCATGAAAATATTTTATGAACTCCCTCTTAAAAAGAAAACATCCCATAACAGTGGTTATGTAGAGTATGGGGAAAGATTAAAAAAAAAAGGATAAAAATAGTATGCAATGTTAAAAACTCTAAAAGCACCAGTTATTCAACACTAGTTTAATTCATATAGTCTCACTGCCATTCAAAATAAGCAGTAAAAATAATATTTTCATTGGATCTTATCATCATACTTCACCCATATATTAAAATTATTTGCCTCTTGCTTGTAAACATACTAAATATGTTAAATTTGAATTATTCCATAAAAAAATAAAGCTGAAGAATTAGTACAGAAAAGCGTTAATGTTTCAACATAGGAAAGGCAATAATATTAAAAAAAATTTGGTATGAAACAAACACAAGCAGTTACTTAGGACACAACCTTTTGAAAAGACTAATTTAATAAGTCTTTTTATTATGTCTAAGAGACTTTAACACAATATTTCATCTTTCATTCAGAAACAAATCCAAATGATCTATGCCCATCAGAATTAAAATAGAAATGACATTTTCCTTATCAGATTATGCACAGCTCTGTCTTCTTTCATGCATATAAGAATGACTGATACATAGAGATCCAGCTGAGATTATTTAGGAGACACCTTTGTGTGTATCACAAAGTGTGGGATGTTGCCTACAGATCATATGCATGCACTAGTGCTATATTTCACTGAAATAAAATTTTTCTAGAGTATGGTAGCCACAATACAGAAACATCAATGCCCTGATGCTCAGGGGGACCTTATTGCTCTATACAACTACCTGAAATGGAACGAGGAGGTGGTGGTCTCTTCTCCCAAGTAGCAAGTGATAGGACAAGAGGTAACTGCCTCAAGTTGCACCAGGGGAGGTTTAGACTGGATATTAGGCAAAATTTCTTCACTGAGAGGGTTGACAGGCATTGGAACAGGCTGACCAGGGAAGTGGTGGAATCACTGTCCCTGAAAGTGCTCAGAAACCATGTAGATTAGTAGGGGACTAGGCAGTAACGGTTGGACTTCATGATCTGAAAGGTCTTTTCCAACCTAATTGATTCTATTAATCTTTGATTATGCCTGACTCTGCAGGACAATAATGACAAAGAGATTGCACTGTCAAGGGACTAGTCAAGGAAAAAAGGTAATCTTCAGAGCACAATTAAAAGCACATACTTTAGACATGTATTACCTTCTTTCGATTAGAGAGAGAGCCTAGCTGAGATTAGTTTTAAACAGATAGCAAATCAGATCCCATGTAATTAAGCAGAATATACCAACATCAAACCGTTGACTTTATTTACCTGCCTTACATGTGCCTAAATCTGCTGGAGAACTGCCAGCTATGAACAGCAACTTCTGACCGATATTCTAAGGTTTTTCAAACAGAAGTGGTGTAAGTCAGATAGAGAAGTGGGCTCAGTAGCTAAATGGAGTAGGTGACAGACAGACACTGTTGAGAGTAGTGTTGTGGATGACAGCTCGCTGGCTGCAGAGGGTGCACTGATGTGACTGAAAGGTTGGACCAGATGATCCTTAGGGTCCCTTCCAACCTCGTCTTCTAAGATTCCATGACTGCATCTGGAAAGACTGGTAAAGCTTGGAGTCATTGGAAGACATTTCTGCTACTATTCAAATTTACGATTGTATAAATCTAAAGCTGTGAACCGCACTTAAATTCTGTGCAGACTTATTTGATTTGGAGACATGAAATCCACTAAATAGGAGCATTGAACAATAGGTAGTTGCAATACAGTAGGATGGTGGGTCCAATTTAAGAGAGAGCTCCATTACTTGCATTTTCTAGGTGGGGTTTTTGTTGTTGTTGTTGGTTTTTTGTTTTTTTTTTTTTTTTTTTTTCCAAAAAGAAGTACAGAAAGTTTAGAAATAAGCAAAAGAGATAGCAGTGAAAAAAGTCTCTTATGTTGCATGTTTTTTGACTGATGCTTCATATTGTTTCTGCCTAAGTCCATTAATTGTCCTTTATTATTACGGAAGCATGAGATTTTTTTTTATTAGGTTGAAACAATATACATCTAGACATAGCATCAGTTAAGTATTTTACTAACTACATCTTCTCACCATATTTATTAAATTATGAATAAAATATTAAAAAATAGCTACCACACTAATGTGAAATCGCCATTCCTGGAACTGTTATTGTTTCAATATAAATATGTGGCGGTTAGAAGCTACAATTATACATGAGTTATTAAAGAAAATATATGAATTCTGCAAAGAAAACCATTAGGTTTCTCAGACAAATTTTAAAGCCCTTTTTAGTAAGGTCTTCACGTAAAATGTTTCACTGAGTAATTGCCATATTTCACAAAATAACAACGAAATGCAACAGCTGATTGAAAATAAATATTGCCATATTTCATCTTCACAATCTGCAGAAAATAGTATTTTTATCTTTGTAACCACTTTACTACCAGGTTTTACCCCCATGAACACTACGTTTGTCTTCATTTGAAAATGTGGTCTACCAAAGTTTAATATTTTGTGTTTGACAATTCTGAACTCAAATATACAGTATTGTCCCTTTTACTACAGAGAAACACTGGTTTAGAGTAGGATGTATACTGTTGCAAGTAAGACTGTGGTAGCTGTATCACAATTCACTGGTAGCCAATTTTCTAACAAAAGCAATTGAGTAGTAGAAGAGGAAATGTCCTTATTTAAGACTATAAGGAATACAGAATAGACAGGAGCAATTAAAAAGATAATGCACTAGCACACCTTTTAGAAACAGGTGTTGGAAATGTCTACCGTCCAGTGCTAGTTAAATACATGAGACAACTTTTTGTGGAAAATAATCCTCCAGAGAAATAAAAACAAAATAATAGATAAAAAACAAAACACACCCCCCTCTGGATGATATCAATACTGTATAAGAAGAATCCTCAATTCTTTGAAGATCAACTTTCATCACTGGCCATAAATCAGTTTATTGTAATTATCACTGTGCTACCTCATGACTTCGTATTTGGGAAAAAAAACCAGCATTTTTTCATTCTCATGGCATTTATTGTTTTTAAGCAGCGGTAATTTTCCAAGGTAAACACAACCATGCATAACTGTTGGCTTTCGTTCCCCTCAAAACAACAGTAATGTTGTTTAAATAATTGCTCATTTAAAAACATTTGTTTTATTTTTAGATATAGCTTTCAATTGATTTCAGTTAAAAGAAATACCAGACACTTATTAACGGTGCATTACTACAATATAAGACTAAGGGTAGTTTAAAAACCTGTCGCTTAATGCAGTTACTGTTTCACAATGGAAGGCATAATTTCTTGCAGAGTGACATGTTTCCTTATGTCATGGCTATTCTTCCTTTACAAAAGCTGTTACTTTGATGGGGAGGACAAATGCCTGCCATATATTACTATGCAGTCCATTACAATGGGTTCATTTATATTTATAATACAATCTGTGACGTTGATGCAATCACTTTAGACTTCACTGTTATTTCAAACAAATCCATAACTGTGAAAAAGGCAGGCTGTTGACAGGAGTTAATGTGGGTTTTACTCTGTTTACAATTGCTTTCTAATCTACTAAATGGCTGTGAAAATTGATGCACTGTTAGAAGTGCTTTTATACACTACTACAGATAAAGGGCTGTTATACTGCAGTAATCTCTGTAATGCTAAATTGAATTTTTGACAGTGTTTTTTTTTGTTTTTCCAATTTGAATGTGACAAGGTGGGCTACCCAATTTACGGTAAGCTTAATTTCATCAATGCAAAGTATTTTTCCATCTTTATTAACTGAGATGCCTATTATTGCTAGGAAAAAAAAAAAAGGAAGTTAAAGATAAAACTTGGGACTATCACAATATGTACTTTAGGGAAAATCTCTTGGCCAAAGCATGGGCCAGAGTCACTAAATTTTGTTATCATGTTTGTGATCTCTTGAAGCTATGCAAGTGAATCCTCAGAAGGTAAAACATTGTAGTGCAGCTCGCAGAACTGCTCAGCTTGCCATAAAGGTAAAGAGATTCTGCTTAAACATCACAAAATAAAATTTAGGATTAGATTATTTGCCAGAAATTAACTTTCCAGTGGAATTTTAGGGATACGTGTAAATATAGTGTTTTAGTTACATGACCAATGAAATCACAGTCACAATGAAGTCCAAAGAATGTATGCTTTCATTTACCACCCTAAAAAGTCAATTGGAAAAAATACAATAAAGCTTTTTAAGCTTCATATTTCCCTGATAAAGAAAGTGCAAAGAAATACCAAAGCTGCTGCTGATACGAAACAGAAGCACAGACTTTGGTACTGTAGAAAGGAGCCCTTAAAAAACTTCTCGCACAATTCTTTGAAATGTCTGGTGTCTCATTAAACTTGAGGATTGCAAGACAAAATATCTTTTTATGTTAATTAAGGAGTTAGTTGCTAATTTTCTATATGAATATGAAAATATTACTAAAAAGTAATGAACAGACCTTTTAAAAGGCTTCTGATGGAAAAAAAACCCTTTGTATTCAAGACATTTGCATGACTAAACTTTAAAATTTGCTTATGTCTTTTAATACTACAAGATACTCTCAGATAATAGAATAATTTATGTTGGAGGACACTTCTCTCGAGGTCATCTGGTTCAAACCCAGCTTCAAAGTGAGACACAGTTGTTAAGTTGGACCATAAAATTTTTCAAAAAATAGGCTGTTAAAGATTCAAACTTCATAATTCAACTTTGGTGACATTTAATCACATCAGCTGAATTCAGTAGTCCAACATAAAAAAAAAATGCCCACGCATTTCATGCAAGACAGTATGATTATTCTATGCAGAGTAATAAGTAAAATTCACTTAAACAGTCTATCAACTAAGGAACACAAATGTGTAGTAACCAGGCTTCATGAACAATTAAGTTCACAGAGCATTTTATTTCTCTTAAGAGTTTGTTTTTTTTTGTATGACTTATTTCTTCTCTTGAATGTTCACTTCTCCTCTCCATGTTCAAAAGAAAAAGGGCTTAAGAACCAAGTTCTGTAATTCTTACAGACTCAGAGGAAGAACGGCTATCAAATTTAAGTGCTACTGAATAAGTCTTAGTGATTCTGCAACATAAAGAATAAATGAAAGCTTGTTATGTAAAGATGGAATATTAGAAGATGAATCATAAGTAGGTACTTCAGAAGTTGCTTTAAAATGTACTGGGAACAGTCATCACTTATAAGCTAACACTGATTGTTTAAAAGTACCCTATTGATTGCAGTTGCAAATGGCATTTCTTCCCCTAACAAATTAAGTAAAATATTACACAAAGAGGTTCTACAGAAAAGTGATTATTTTGCTTGAGCAGGGTTAAGAAAAATCTGCTGTACATCTGTCACACTCCAGTATTATTTCGTTATATTAGATCAGCTAATATAACCTCTAAGGAACAAAAACGTTTCTTCAGAAAATTAGTGGGCGTCTTCTAAACACTATTAAGTATCATTTCATCCCAACTTGTAGTTATTTCTGAAACACAACCAAAGCCATGTAGTTTAGCAGCCCTGCATACTCCAAATACTGTCATTCTTCACAGTTGTTTATGTTCAAGTCTACCATATCAGTAGATGTTCTGCTCTGCAACACTGCATTATACAATGCTGCTTTCAAATTTTTAAACATCTAAAACATTCCTGTAAAACTATATTTGAACAAAAAGAACTTATCTTAAAAGGTAGTTTTATAATATGTGAAAACCTTCCTTAGATAGAGAGAATGGTATCTCCTTCATTAGTCACAAAGTTGAGAAAGTTCATATAGGTAGCGTCCCCTTTGCTCCATTATATTTATCACCTAGCACTTCAAAGTACAGTTAAACAAACTATTCCTAAATATGACTGAATGGCTTCACCATATCCAACTCAGTTCAAGCTCATGTGCATAGCGTATCCTTCAAATATTTCAAGAATCATGTTTTTTTCCATCCCTATAATTAAAACTGAAATCAGATTAGAATTGTTCTGCTTATAAAAACATTTGAAAGAACTCAACAGTTACAATTTTGGACATGCTAAGATCTAATCTAGTAGATCATATGTTTCCAGAAAGCACAGTGGCCATGAAAGCCCCATATGCTAACATTTTGGAAGGCTGACTCATGGAGGAAAGGCAGAAATTAAGTAATTAGAACATCCTGTACAATCTAAAGGAAAAAAGACGATGAAGAATGAATAAGTATATACTTGTAAAGGTGACACACTGAAATATTAATGAGATTTCTCTTTAGGCATTCATATGAATGCACCATACTTAAGAAACAAGTTTGTTCTCCAAATGGCACTAAGATAGCTTCCTGTCTGTTGCCATAATTATTTACTGCAAATAATTTCCTAGAGTACTCTGTAACAGGCAGTAGATACGAAGATTTACTTCACAGAAATGAACGCTTAAATTGTATCAGTCCCCTATGTATGTTACAGTCAAGAATCACCTACAGAATATGAAACTGGACACAGGAGTAAACAATCATCTCCTATTCTTCCTAGGAGTCTGTACAGGCACATTCATTGAGTAAAGGCTTGCTAATTATGGATGGGAAACGGGTCTGTCTTAGAGCCAGCTGGCATTGACCCTATTGGGCATAAGGGAAGCTTCTGGCAGCTTCTCACAGAAGCTACCTCTATAGCACCCCTGCTACCAAAACCTTGCCACACAAACCCAGTTCATCATATAAATGAATATGACCATGCAACAGATGAGAAATCTCACTAAAAGTTCCATAAAGCTTTTCTTTAAATATTTAACATTGATTTTGGTCCATTTACACAAGCAGTATTACAAGGGAGGAGTATTTTTTTGCAAAGTCTGATCAGATTTTAGAGAATCGCAAAACATTTGGATGGGTACAGCTGAACTCTGGTGCTACATCTTTGCTCTGCTGCATTTATAACTGTTGCTTGAAATGGCAGCCACCGGCCAAACTTCTACCATCTATTCCTATTCTAGCACCTGCAATTCACTACAGAATCTCATTTCTCTTCCTTCAAGTACTATTTTCACTTTTCTGCATATTCCCTGCATGTTTATTCTAACATCAAAATGTTACTACATAAACTACACTAGTAGCAAACTGATTATCTCATGCAAACAATCAGACTGGAACTTAATCCAAATTTTGCTGCAATCCAGTATAAGTGGAAACGTTCTTTAAGTACCTAGTTTTCAAACCACTAAAGTTGCTTTTGGTATGTTTTGTAGCCAAAACATGCTACTGTTACCTTACTAGTTTCTGTGAAAATCTGAGCTTTGGTTGCACAGTTTTGGTAGCTAAATACATTTCACTTTTTTAATAAATTACATTTCTTGAAATGCTATTCAATGAAAACAAAAAGGAAAGGATGATGTATGGCCAAATATAACTAAAATTGCAGTAAATTTTCAGTATGTAATATTTTTAATGTTTAAAACTAATGACATTTACAGTTTTATGTCTAGCATTGGGTAAACTTTGTACAAAATGCTGTTTCAAATAGAAATGAAACAAGCTGATTTGAAAGTACTTGTATCTCTCTGAATTCTTTCTTTAGTAGGAAGGAGACTTCTCAAGGGAAAATCTTAAACTAGTCAGTTCAGTTTCTTAAAGTATTATCTTTTAGTTTGGTTTCACTATTTCTGAAATAAAATATCAGATAAAGCCTGTCTTCAAAAGTATGAATCTTATAATTTAGCTTCTGTGATAGTTGTCTTTTCCCCCTACACATCCTGCCTGTACAAAAGAGAAAATGAAATTAAATATAGCTTTTACAATTTCCATTTCTTGTAATCATGACCTTCAGGTCCTTTCCAACCCTAACCATTCTATGATTCTATGCCTTAAAGATACAAAAATGGAAAGAAAAATCAATCACAAATGTCAGCATTCTTTTTTTTTTAGATATACATTGCTAACATTACAGAAACCATAGTTTAGAAGCATGTAATTTAAGTCCAGATTGCCTTATTTACATTACTGACTCCCTAATCTAGTGTAGTTGAACACTGTTTTTGAACAGAGGTGCTTGAAGTCAGGAGGGACTTATGTATGTGCTTATATGCTGTGCTGGAGCAACATCCCATTGCAGCAAATCACAAGTACAGTATGTTTAACTAACGTAACATGGTAAGCATATTTATCTATCCATAACAAAGCTAAAAACGACACCTCCTCTACACATTTTTGTAAGTTAGCAGAAATCAGCAAGCAACAATAACCTTACTTATTACCTACTTTTCCTTAGAAAGAATTATTTAGCATAATAAATCATAACCCAAGCATGTATTTTGAAGTTGAAAGGGAAAGGTCCAAACTGGCATGCTTTAGCTATTTAACTGTTTTTCTCCTAATGAATTGCCCCGTTGCTCTGAATCATTCTGATTGCATTATAACAGCTTTCATTAGTCATGATAAATATGGCTTTGTGCCACGTTATTTACTTTCTTATTGCAAATAGCTAGAGCTGCACATTGTAATAACTCAGGGTATTTCTGCACTTGCTGAAAAATAATCTGGTAATTCCTAATACATGATTTTACCTTAAAGAACCTTAAACCCAAATCCTTAAGTTTTTGGATTAGTGGTTTTTTTTGATACAACTTTGCTACCAGCATTATTCCACCATGGCCAAAGTTCTTGCCAATAACAAGGCCAAGGGAATAGAATTTTACTGTAATTAGACTTTGCAAATTGGGCTTCTTTTCTGGTAGAACTGTCACAAGGGGAAACTGATACTCAAAGCTTAAAATATGATTATTGCTTGAAAATGAACTAGCACTGTAAATACGCATAAAAATGAGCTTAGGAAAAATCTGAATCACAAATATGAACAATAATAAATATTAATCAGTAACAGGATGGTTTTCATAATATACAACTATTTTCTAGATATTTTCAGTACATTTCATTACAAAGCTTCATTTTCTTACCACTTTAGCAGGTCAAAAAGAGGACAACAACTGCTATCTGAAATACTATTTGACGGTAGAGATTCTTTGTAAAATACTTTTTATTAACTACGCTATTTTTTCCTAGGTCAATCTAAAGTCAAGGAATTTCAGACATAACCAACCTGCTCTGAATTCTAGTGAATGATTTAGGTAAAAACGCCAGAGTGTATATCATCCAAAAGTGAAAAATTTCATTTTTTTTTTTTTTTTAAAGTCAAACTGTTTCCCTGAAGTTGAAAATGAAAAGTAACTAAAACCATACCTACATTGAATAGTAACTGTTACAGAGAATATTTGTCACTACTAGTATTTTTTAAACCCATTACTTTGGTACTACTGAAAAATGAATGCTTGACACTAATGAATATATATGTACATACATATAAAAGTAATGATCTACACATGTTTTATACCCACACAGATGTTACGTGTGCATATATATTACATTCAGCTTTTTTGACCTAATGGGCTTTAGAATAACTATTAATGCCAACACAAATTTTGCTAGTTATATACACCAATACTTTGAAACAGTGACTTCACAAAATCCCGGCTGGCAATCTAAACTCACTTACAAAATGCCATTTCACCTTTTAACTAACTTATTCTGCCAAAGAAAGATTTCTCAAGTGCACTACAAGGATTCCAAAATAATATTTACATAATATAATGGGAAAAAATACAAAGATGTGAAAAGACATCTATAAATGAGGCTTAGTCAACAAAAGGAAAAAAAAAAGATAATAAGAGACCTTTAAAAGAACAAGAGTGGTATTTTTTAAATTCATTTTTAACCTTCCTAAAATCAGGAATTGAACTTCTTGTTCAAATATTAAGATCTTTTCAATGAACAGATAAAAAAATACTCTTGTATTTAGCATGTTTCTCTCTGTCTAGCTTTTATATTAATCTCCTCAAATTCAGGCTGTATTCA
The DNA here is from genome assembly GCF_000696875.1 of Nestor notabilis. Lineage (NCBI taxonomy): Eukaryota > Metazoa > Chordata > Aves > Psittaciformes > Psittacidae > Nestor > Nestor notabilis. The sequence continues at coordinate 69,679 of NW_009911530.1, read as the reverse complement.
ACATCTCCTGACCCATACTGCTGCTGAAGATAAACCTTCTACTGTGGTTTTACCAGCTATAAAATTTTAGCAAGTAGGAAACAATTTTAATTTGATGTATGTGATATTAGGCATATTTAGTTTGTAATCTGGCTGCTTTTCTTACCAATTACATGTTGGCAGTACAATCCTCTAAGGTGCTTCTTTCCCCTAGTAACTGATTATGAGCCATACATCACATATGTGGCACCTACAATACAGCCGTGTAACATTTTTGGCAACATAACTACTTACCTCCATGGCAGAATGTGTTCTCAGCACTATTTTTATATTCTTTTAAATATTTGAAATGTTCTTCTAACATTAAACTTCCAGACACAACCTAAAGACTTTCTCTTGAATGCTAGAGTCATTTTCCGCCCAGTGAAGATGAAGAACACAATGTTGATGCTGGTCAGCTGCTATAGAGGTGAAGCTAGTTAACTGCTCATTTATCAAATTCTCATACGGTAACTGTAATGGAAAATATTACATCTCCATGTCTAATGAAATTATTGTGCAATTACTGCATAACAGATTCCAACACTTTGCACTAACAATGAGACTGATTTGGCATCACTATACTTATTTTCTAGCATCTGAGTATTGCATATAGCTCTGAAAAATAATGGGCAAACAACCTCCTTCCATCAATGCACTGCACGTATTCTACTCAAATTCTAGAATACATAGGACTATAAGTTTAGAAAGGTAGGAAAAATATACAGATGGGGAAGGTCTTCAATTTATTCTAAATATGTTGAACTTGATATGAAGAACATTCTGAATATATTTATAATATATTTTTATATATTAAACCTATTATACAAGATTGCTGGAGAGGGACTCTTCATTAGGGACTGTAGTGACAGGACAAGAGGTAACAGGTTCAAACTCAAACAGGGGAAGTTTAGGTTAGATATAAGGAAGAAGTTCTTCACAGTGAGGGTGGTGAGGCACCATTGGAATGGGTTGTCCAAGGAAGTTGTGAATGCTCCATCCCTGGCAGTGTAGTCATGAGAAGGTTGTGAATCAGCTTATAAAAATTTCTCTAGCAACCTGCTTTAGCAGAGGGGTTGGACTAGATGATCTTAAGGTCCTTTCCAACCCTAACTATTCTATGATTCTATGACTTGAAATTCAGAAAGGAAAAGCCCAAATGATGGTAACCAGATAAAATTAGTAAAGATGAATATACAGAGAATAATGCAATTGTGTAAGGACAAAATAACACCAGTGAACAGAATGAGATACACTTATCAAAGAAAGAAAAAAAATTAGTCAACAAGTACACTAGATAAAGAAAAGGAGACCAAATAAAAACTCATTTCATTACTTAAAAGGGAAGGAAAGCCTTGAGTGGAAAAGGCCATCATAGCCAAAATGTTTAACAACTTATTTTACATCAGTGTTCACTAAAATTACATTTTGAACATATTTGATACCAGTGACAGAGCACTAATGCACAGCTAGCTCTGGAATTTTCTAAGAAAAAAAGCCAAACCAAAACCTAAGTCAGATAAAACCTGACCCAGAGTATCAGTTAAAGTAACCTCAAAGCAAATTGCAGATACACTTGATAACTTCTTTAGAAGAGATGTGATTAAATAAAACTGGAAGAATGCAAAAGTTGTGACCTTAATAATAACAAAGGAGAGAAGTGTCAGGGAATTGCTCAACACAAGTCAGAATGTCTGGCTGTTTCCAGGAGGTATGAAGAGGAGTATCATCTTTCTAGATATGTGAAAACATGCTTTCATTTTCCATTCATCAACTTCAGCTCTTTGTCCAGTATTAGACACTGAACTAAGGTTCAGAGGCTGACTTTTTTCTTTTAGATATCAAAAGACTAATAAAAAGCATGATCACCTGAAAATCCTAATCTATAAGAACAGAAAAAAAAATTGAAAAAATCAATTGTTCTGCTTAGTCTACAGTCAACAAAATACCAAGGAAAGCACAGAACAATAAAGGTACTTCAAAAGGCCACAAAAGCCTCTTTCTTATTCCCAAGATCAATGCTGTCTGTTGTCTCTTACAGCACGATACTCTATTCAGTAATATTTTTGAATGTATACAAAGATGCACAAAAATGCAAATGAAGAACAAACATGTTGTTCTTTTTGTCCAATGTGGATGTATTTGTCTAATTTTTTTCTGAGAAAGCTCCATCAAGAATGGGATCTGTATCCTTGAACTCACTGTGTGAAAGGGAAATAGATTAAATAAACTCTTAGCTATCATAATTTTTATGATTATTAAGCATAGTGAAAGGAAAAAGAGCTATCCACCATGAGGAAAAAAATAAATTATTATTTCTCCAGATTAATATAATACTTCGTTTTACACAAAATCAAGGAAAATACAGTAGCACAGCAAGATTCACTAATAAGGTATATATGGATTTGTTGGGAAAAAACCCCCAAACAACAACATGTAGATCATCGCTCACACAGAACATGAAACTTTACTTAATTCTTGCTAAAGCATCAATGACAAGACAACAGTGTGCTAGCAGTTAAATTATTTTTGTGAGCCAGCATTTTAAAGTAAGCTTCCTTCTGGCATTCATTAAGAGAAATTCCACAGTGAGAACAAATAGGGCTAAGAGAGACGACTCTAAGTTTATTTGCTTACGTGTCTAAAATAGTCAAATAACTTAAAACTCATTTTTCTGGGAAGTTGGACAGATATAAGACAACAGTTTAAGAACAGAATTGTAATGCAGTATCCTAGTGAAAGCTTGATGGAACTCTCCTTAAGCCTCATAGTCAATGTAGTCTATATTGAAGCATTTGTACTTGTCTATTTCTTCCTACAGAATTAAAGTTTGGGTTTTCTGTTTGTGTGTGTGCATATGTATTTTGGTTTGGTTTTTCTTTCTCTTTTTTTTTTTTTTATAAATTGTAAAGCAGACATAAACAGCGTTAGTCTAAGAATCTACAAACAGTCCAACTTAAGCTACATAAGAAACAAATAATATATTGATTTTATTCAGAAATTATTGCTGTAGTTACATTAAAATTCTGAATGAACTCAAAAGCACTAAACCAAAATTATATAAGAACTTTTATCATAATAATCTCAAAATGTATTTATATGAAGAAATGAATACAAAATGAACTACTGTGATACTCAGGCTCTAACAGATCTGATAACTCTTCTCCCTTTTTTCCTTGTAGTTTTCTTCCTGGCTACTTATTTTCCTTTCAAGTACTACATTTAGCAACCTGTTTCATTAGATTTCCAAAATGTAAATTTCTGTAGTGATGAATATGGAAATTATGAAGTAACTCAGTGAATAAGTTGGTAAGCTGTGCAGTAAACCAATATTCATATAACATTTGGTAGAAGTAAAGGCTTTCATATTAGAATAGCAGTTAAACACCCAGTCACTTAGATCTACAGGTCAGGCTACATACTCATTTCCATTCCCAACTATAATACTTTAAGGTTCAGTTTCCCAAATAGATATTCTTTAAATCTCTGTGACTGATCCAACACAAGAGGGATGTAGGTCTGCTCGAGTGAGTCCAGAGAGCCACAAAGATGATCAGAAGACTGGAGAATCTATTCTATAAAGACAGGCTAAGCAAGTTGGGCTTGCTCAGCCTGGAGAAGAGAAGGCTCCTATAGCAGCCTTTCAGTCCCTAACGGGGGTCTACAAGGAATCTAGAGAGGGACTTTTTACAAGGGTAGATAGTGATAGGACAAGAGGGGAACTGCTTTAAGCTGAAAGAGGGTAGATTTAGATTAGGAAAAAAATCTTCACTCTGAGGCTGGCGAGACTGGCACAGGTTGCCTAAAGAAGCTGTGGCTGTCCCAACCCTGGAAATGTTTAAGGCCAGGTTCGACGGGGCTTGGAACAACCTGGTTTAGTGGAAGGTGTGCCTGTCTGTGGCAGGGGGGTTGGAACTAGATGATCTACAAGGTCCCTTCCAACCCTAACCATTTTACGACTTTATGATTTATAGTTTAGAATTACCCTTCCTAGATGACAATTACCAGTCTCAAACTAATTGTTCTCCATTTCTGGTAGGTTTCTCTTAGCTTTTCTCCCTGACTTGGGATAAGACTCCTAATTTTAAGTTATCAAGTGCCTAAGTACTAGCTGACTAAGGAACAGCCCTTCTCTCTTTTTACTATCCATACAGTACATTCAGACCCTTTTCTAGCAACACACAAATACACGTTATACACATTAATCTCTTAACTGTATTAGGTATCACAACCTACAATACTTCTCTAAAACTAGTTCTTTTCATTTGGAATATGTCTTCACACAGAGACAACATGCATTACATTAACATACTGAAACTGATGTAGAAGCAGATAATGAATATTATAGTCACATACTTAAAAGTATTAATTCAAAGTAATCTCAAACTACAGAAAATTTGGCATGGCCAGCGCAGATTTTGAGATGTATACATATTTATAATGCAACATTGTATACTTTGAAGTGCTATAGGTCTTAACACATTAGAAGCATACACACATACGTGTGCATGCATACAAACAATGAATGGATTAGAAGAAGTCCATTGGCTGTCCTTTAAAATGTTTTAATATAAAACTACTGCTATAGGTGATCACTGTGTTATAATTTTTAGGTTTGCAAAGTTTCAGAACACAGAATCTTAAATAACATTCTAAGAATGAAGAGGCATTGTTTATATTCTCCTCTCTATTCAAGAAAACAGAAAAAATATGGTGAAAGAGAAAATCAAAAGGTTTTAGGAGGATGAAGAATGATATTGTTCAGTACCTTCGTAGGATTTAGTTAGGCATCAGTATGTGGTTAAATGTTTTCAAGTGCTTTAGAAAAAGGACACAGCCAACTTAGAAGTCACATTCGCCCAACTGCAATTCGAAGAAATAAAAGAAATAATTTCCCTTCTGTAAAGGACGATTCTGCATTATTTACCTTGCTAAGCTTACCAATTTCCTCCTTTGCATTGGTCTTTTGCAAAGCAATAATGGACAGAAAAACATGAAAAATACAATAATAAAGCCACAGAAAGTAGAAACGGAATACATAATTAGGTATAAATGCATACAATTAAAATTTCAAGCTAAAATATGTGTGTCCGCTGAAAACTTCTAACACTAAGAATTAAGCTGTAAATATATAATCTACTGCTATATAGCATGGCCTTACCCTTCAAGGCAGGAGAAAGGGGAGTAAAACTAGTAAATAAATAAACAAATGAGCAGATAAAAATAAAAATCTTTTATAAGAAAGAAATAAAACCTAAAGATTCATGGACAATGTTGCAGAGGCAAGCAGTGAAGGCTTTCTTTGCTCCCCTCCCCACCAACATGCTAGATAACTTTTAAACACCTTAAAGTGATCCAATTTATCTCGACTTACTGCTAGGTAACAACATTATACAGAAAATAGGTGTAAAGCTTGTTTGTTCACAGTTCACTTCATGTGTGCAGTAACGTCTATTTCGTGAAACAGCAGCAGGCAGGAAGGTTGCCTGTTTACCATCTCCTAACCATTGCAGAACAGGTGAACCTTTTGGATATGGGGCAATTTACTTCTTCCTTGAGGAAGTAATGATGCTCAGCTTTAGCCATGTTTCTTAATGCAGGATGGAAGTGGATGGAGAGATGCACTTTTTCAGAGGACACTGAGGGCAGGATACAAGTGAGTTCTGAACTGGCTTACCCACCAGTTTTGATTTTTCACCCCATACATAGTTATCTGGTTTTATGTTCTTCTATAATGGGAAGATAAATAGAGAGCCTTTGGTGCACTTCCTTTAAAGCTCTGCTTGAATCACAGTCCCATCATTATATTCTAATCAAAAAACATGCAAGTTCCTAGGGCTTTTGACGTGCCAGCTTCAGAGGCAAGAAACACCTTGTGAAATCTCAAAGGTGAATTGGTCTCAAGCTATATCAAGCCAAACAACAGTCTGATAAGATATTATGTAAGTGTTAATGAAATGCTGTCTGAAATGTTTATGGTCTAATGCAGGTGACTAGAAGGAGCGTCTCTGAACAAGTACACTGGGAAAAATCGGTAGCTACATATTAGCTTCATAACAAGTTTTTGAGGTAGTGAAATTACATTAATGAAAACAAGCTATTCATTTTATCCATCTGTAACTAAGCCCAAATGCCATACCTTGTTTATCTTACAGGATACGTAAATTTAGATTTTACCTTTTAATGGTTTCATGTCTATTTAGTATAAATACCGGTTTTGGAATTGCTTACTATTACATGCCTCATGTTAAATAGTTATACCTAAAGAAAAGAGGGGTCACAATATCTAAGGGAAGATAAGGAATTTGTAAAATATGATACTCCAGTCAGAGGCTGGAGTATCAATGTTGCATTCTAGCAACTTGCTTCAAATTTTGTTAAGAGAACATAGGAGTCTAAATCAGCAAGCAGAAAACAAAAATTGTGGAATAGTGGTGGGAGGAAATACCACTTTAATAACTGAAGTGATTTTTCAGATTTTTTTCTGTGGGAAGGCAAGAGGTAAGGGTTAGAAACTAATAGTATAATGAGCATACCATGAGCATAGAGCAGCCAGTTTTAGTTCTAAATCTCACTAAAAGTCCTCAGTGCAGTGCCAGCTCCATAATGAGCAAGTATTCTACTTAACTAGGGAACCTAGTGTATTAAACAAATCACAGGATATAAAAATACACTGCTTGTGCAAACAAGCATAAAGGGATCAGCATTAATGACAAAGTATAGCACATAAAACAGTGAGACAAGGACACAGAAGGTCCACTAGTTTAGACACATCATTAAGCACAATCACCTTTGACATGAGCAGTTTTGATATTTCACTACACCACCTGTGCCAAAAGCCATGAACTTCAACATGTTGGAATGGTGTCTGAAAGGTTGGAGCTAATACACCCAGATTATCTTCTGCAAGTTCTAGACCTGTTTCCTTGGGACAGACCTTCCAATGGTTTTGTACAGCTTAAATTGACTGGATTTAGTGTTACTCTACATTATAATCATGGCAGAAAAGTAAAGAAACCAAATGCATAATTTTCTATGAGTTGTGTAGTGCCTTCAGTCAGTATTTTTATATATATGGCAGTTGCTCAATAATCTAAACTAGCATACTATCCCTCTGCTTTGATGCCTTGCTGCAATTGCATCTAGGTAAAATGTAAGAAAATAAAGACCGTATGAAGTATAAATAATTAAGATCCCAATTCTTCAGAAACTTTCTTCTCACAGGGTATTTTTGGGTGTCTGTTCCTAGAGCAACATATTTAGGAGCTGGAACAGTGATCACACTACAAGTTTTCTTGGTTGTAGAAACTCAAGTTCTTCAAGATTATACCTGTAATATTGCCTTTACCTACATCTTTAATCCTAGCTGTTTCGATTTTCATGCTCTCTCTAGGTTCCTTGCAGACTTCAATACTCCTTTTGTGTCTTCTTTAAATCTTAGTTTCAAGTGTTTTATCAAAACACCCATGTAATTGAAACAGATTTACATTTCTTATCCACCTAACACCCTCTTTAAACTGGATTTTTTTTTTTAGAAGCCGTATGAAATATGATCCCTCTTTACCTCCACCAGTTGTCTTTTCTTTCTTCATCCTACCTACTCTGAAATGAATATCCACCAGCAGAAAACAATTTTTTTTTTAACAAGGATATGTTATAAATTTGAAAGAATTTAGGGGCACTACATATATTACACATATTTTAAAGATCTAATTATATTCAACATTTGGAGTGCAAAACACACTATGTTTTTTAATGTAACACGAATTGAACCAATGACCATCTCTTTTTTAGAGAGTATTATATCTAAAAGATGAGGAACCTTGTAAGCATACAGGCATAGACTGGGAAAGATTACAAATGACTGAAAAAAATCACAGTTAAAAATACAGGCTGTAAATCTTAAGAGATTCCAGTTCCCTATTGTATTCAACGGTGATGCTAATATACTTTCATTTGTTGATTAATAGATGAAGTTTATAAATATTTGACCAACCACCCATCCTACTAGAATGCTGTTTTTGAAACTTCACTTGTTACTACTCTCCCCTTGCTCTTGTGTTTATGCTGTCTGCTAACTCAACATTTCTTCTTCCATATTTACCCTCCCATATGTATACATATCATATACATTATAACAGTATCTTACTATATTTTATATGTGTATATTTTACACACACGCATGTATATATGTAACCATATACTTTCTTCTTGCCTTTATTGTGCTAGACTAAACAAACCAGGCTGTTTCAAAAGCTTAATTTTAAATAGTCTCTGTTCCTCTGCCTTATCCTAGCAGCCCTGCTCTACATTTATTCTAGTTGAATTAACTATTTTTGAACACTGGTGAACAGCATCAGTATTTCACTTTTTTTTTTCAATTGCAAAAATACTTCCTTGTTCCAGAATTGCTGTATTTCCATACAGATAGACTGTAGCGGTATTAAGAAACCATTCTGATCTTTCCACCTACTTACCTGTCCAAGTTCTTCCTGGCTCATGAATCCCCTGTTTATAGAAAGAATATGATGCCTTCTCATCTCTCACATTCTCACATACATAAAATAATTATTGAAACATACTTCTATTTGGGAATAAAGTCTGTAACTAATTGGTATACTTCACACTTATAAATGAGGAAAAAGGGGAATGTATCCATGACTTCCACGCAATTATACCAAAATATGTTTTGCATATTTCTTAAGATAATTCTCTGCAGTGTGTTTTCTAATTCCATAATCCTTACCCTTGTAGGGAATGATGAAGCAGACAATCTGTCTTTGGTCATTAACTCAGCTGTAAACCTCAAACTTGTTCAGGAATCAAATAAAAAATTGACAGAGAAACAAGTAAGGTTTTTTGGACATTACACTACAGAATAACTCCCCAAAGCCTTATCTGATAGTCCTATTAGGTCTCAAATAGCCATTATTATTTTTTTTCTAAATTTTTTTAAAACCACAAACCCCAGCCTACTACAGCAGATCAAAGTTTCATAGTGATACTTTACAGTCACTGTAGGCATAACTGGGACAGATACTGTAACAGGGGAAAAGCTTTATCAAAAGACTAAACTGAATGAAATACTGTAAGCTGCTGTTCAAGGCAAAGAAAAGAAAAAAAAAGATCTCTTTATCCATGCAAATCCTTTTAGGTCATAAAACATCTATTATATTAATGGCATAATATACGATAAACCCATTTCCAGACTAACCTCAAAACTATATGCTATCAATAAATTGCATCTCAGTCTGAAAATTCTGATTTATAAAATGTTTTGACAAACATACCCCTTTAAATCATACAACTTTGCCTCTGAGGGGTCATGTCACTTCCTTTTCATGTCAATGCTCTGCACTGCTGCATTGCCACAATCTGCGGTGGCCACTAGAGCTCAAGTCAGACTGAGCTATCAAATCAATTATAACAGCCTGCTACTGTCTTACACCAACAACAAATGATTGATAACAAAACCTGCCTACTTTCAGTTCTCATTTGACAGCAACAAAACAGTCCCTGCCTGCTTTTACTGGCATTTGTCATAAATCAATAGCAATTTCATCACTCAGAAAGGTGCTGTCAACTCTACTCAGTCCATCTGGTTTCACTTTACCAGTGTAATTTTTGATGCATAAACTATTCAGGAAGGTTAATGTATAAAACTGATTTCTTTTAGAATGTCCTATACATTGGCACCAGAGCAACATTTAAAAAATATAAAGCATCAATCATTTTTAAAGATGGGAGGAGGAACAAGAGAATCACACCCCATAATCTTACAACATATCTATACCTATCTTCGCTGGGAATTTTTTTTTATTAGGTAATACTATCATCTGATCCAAAAAAAAATTGCTTTTTCTGATCTGTTATTATGGCTGTACAGTAATTATAAGTGCAAGTTAAAACACTGAATCATTTAAACAAAACTTGGACTTTTCAAGCGTGAGGTGATAAACAAGTTCTGTATTCTTCCTACCATGCTCAGCAGGGTATCAATATGATAAAGAAGTAGATCTTCGATATTCTACATGCTTGAAAAAGAATAATTATATTTTGAAATATCATGAGTAGTCACAAATATAAATTTGTATTATACTACAGAATTCAGTGATCCACTAAGTGGCACAATGATTTGTGTGGCAACAGAGACACTGTATTTTAGCACATCAAAGTTTCCAGAGCTGATCTGAAAAGAACTGTATCACTAAATGGACTGCAGTCTTCATTTGCTTAAAGCAGTTGATGAATGTTTCAACTTTACTGCAGTGTGTGAAGCTCTGAACCACATAATTTACCAGATTATAGTCTGTGTTTAAGAATAAAGGTCTTTCACAGAGTTTTCTAGCAAACCACTGTTCAGATGTTGCTGGAGGATAATACTGTTTTAATGGTTCATGTTTGGATTTTGGGACACAAGCTATGTTGTTATTCAATTATACTTCTATAGTGGTCTTTATAATAATTTTATTATTTGAATTAGTAATACATGCATTGACCAAATTAAGTCCTTATTTAAGTCACTTAGTTTATTTCTGATCCATAATATTAAGGTTAGATAGTTAAATTAGCAGGCAATAGCTCCAGTAACACCTAACTCTTCTATAAGCAACACTACAACATGTACTCTTCTGAGGGAGAACACTGACTGATCAACTTCCTCTATAAAAAAAACCCCAAACTTCCTTCTATAAAAAAACCCAAACCAAATCACTAACACTATCGCAGCCATTCACAGGACTCCCTATGCTGAACGCTAAAGGATTCATGAAAGAACACAGCAAAGTGAGTTGACGTAACTCAAACTGAATCCTGGCAGTTTTAGGACATCCAACTTTACAAAATAAAAAAAATAAAATCCCAAAACAACCAAGACCAAGTGATGTGCACAGGCTGACTGAAACTCCCTCTGTGATGTTCCTGAGTGCTACCCCTTTCTCCTTCCCATTCTCTCTTTATTAACTGAACATCTTTTGGGATCTTCCACTTGTATTTATAGCAAGGCTATGAGATTAAAACCAGTTTCCACATGATGTGTCTCTCTGAATGTCCTTCCCTGGGTACTTAGGGCAAATGATACCAACTAACAGCCTTGTACATTTTGTATTTAACAGGTAGAGACTAAGACATCAAAGAACCTGTGGGTTTTAATGGAAAAAATGACATTCAAATTCAGAATGCCACAGGTGAATTAAACAAGAGGCTGCTCTCTTACAGAAAGCCAGAACACTTGACCTGCTATCCAAATGAACACTAATGCCTAAATTGTTATCTTAGCACTGCCAATCAATTACTTAGATCTTTAATGTATAATCATTTTAAAAGACTGGTTTTTTCCTTATGTTTCACTGTGACAGACATATCAAAACCTAGGAATTCATTTTGAGAAATGAGTAAACTGAGGAGAAGATGGAAGGTGCTAGCATTACAATGAAAAACCCAAAAAAGAATGAATTCATAACATGTATAGACCCAGACGGACATTTTCATTTGGGTTGAAAGCCTAACGTAAATGCTAGCTTAAATCTTTATGTTAGTGCATGAACATATTGTAGGGACATCAGAAACATACACTTGTGCTCTTCAGTGCTTATCTTAACCGTAACTAATGGGTAGAAAAGAAGATTAAAAAAATACAGATAGATAAAATATCCAGAAAATGACTGGTTAGTACCTGCACACCAGAGCTTAATTCATATTGACAACTATTTGAAAGAAAAATACAAGAGCCTTTTTACTGAAACTGTAGAAGAATTGATCTTGCTTCTGCCTAAATTGATGCACCATCATTTTAAAACTGTTTCTCCCATGAAAGACCCAGAAAAGGGCAATGAGGGAGATGATCTGGAAAAATATGAAGTGAAATCTCAGGAGTCACTATATTCATTTGAATCCTCTACCAAAACATGAACCTCCAAAAACAAAGAAAGAAAGAAAAAAATCCCATGCAATAGTAGTTTTGGTCCTGTGAGCTACAGAACTATGTCAAACACAGTACCTTTTATTCCCAAGGTATTCAGGGAAGGTGCCTTGGGATTGTGTGTCTCCAAAGACAGATAAAAAAACCCTGTCGTTTATTGTGACATGTTTTCATGGGTTATTACGAAAAGAAGGGTTGTATGAGAGATGTGAAAAGAAAGGCTGCAGGCATGTTTTCTTTCGATTCTACTAGCACATCATCCATACAGAAAAACCTCCACCTCACAAAACAGGCCTACAGATCAATGCAAATCTTCTTAGATTTTTATGCCCTGACCTAAGGGTTATCTAAATTGTAATAACTGAGTCTATAAACCTTGCAACTTCACCTAAAAAGTCAGTTGATGATCCAATGCAGTGGTTGGATATCTTGATTAACTCTGTCAAACCCATTTCTCACTGAGACTTAAGTTAGACTCTCAGCCCATCAGGACTGTTTCTTTCTTTCTCTCAGAAACACAAATATTTCATGCCAAATGGAAAGAAATTTGAGTTTTCAATACAGTACAGAAAACCATACTGTTTTGGTAAATTTGTATTTTCTCTTTGTCTTCCTACCAGAAAAAGAAGAATAGGTATGCACAGCTCTGCTCCAGGCATTTCTCTGGAGTAATACACTCACAAACTCCTCACCAAGTAACCCATTCTACAACTCCCCCTTTTCTCCAAATGTATCTCCAATGGCAGAAGTGCTTCTTGATGGCAGTCAGCCTGCTGTTCAATGACAGACTCACTTAAGGAAGACCTACCACCTTTATCTTCAGCCTAGGATTTCTCCTAAATCTTTCTGGGTATTGCATTGCACCTTTAACAACACCACCTCCCTAAAAAAAATCCAAACCAAAACCAACCTCAAAATGAAACCCAACCCGACCAACCCCTCATTTATAAGCAGTTTCAAACATTTTCCTGGAGTTGAAAGAAACAACTGAGTGAGAGGATTAGATGTTATAAATAGATAATGTGCACAGACAGAAAAGCAGAAAGACAAACATTCTTCCATTTAAGCCAGTTTATGTGGTATAATGGAAATAGAAATCTCTGTCACCTCAAAATACAGTAACCAGTTTTATCTGTGAACCAATTTTCACCTTTCAGAAACAAACATAAATGATGTCCTTCTCTGATGAAATTTTTAAGGCTGAAAGTACCTGCCTATTTTAAGGATTTTATACAGCTTAAAAACCCCATTTAGAGAAGGGTAAGTACAACACATTTGAAACTACAGATAATTCCCATTCGTGCAGGAAAAGTTATGCAACCACCAAAGCTCATTGCTACATATTAACAAGTAAGAAGGACAGTTTCATTTTTACGCCATTTTCATGGATGTCAATTAGAGTGCCTGTGCTACCATGTGCCTTCCTACATAAATACTAAAACCCAAAATATTTAATTACATCACCACTAGTTTCCCTGGAGTAGTGCCAGTGTTAGGTTATTTATCAAATTTGCCTTTTAAGCCATGCGCATCACTTCTTTTCACCACCCAGCAGAAAGAAACACTCACAACTACAAAGCTTTGATTAAACATGCAACAACTTTTGAAACATGGTAGTAGCCTTTGGCTGGGCCTCTCTTCAGCTGGGGATGAAGGAAGATATTTTGCTAGCCAAAGGTTTGAGGGTTGCTAATACCCAGCTGGCATCCACAGTCCCAAGAGTACCCTTTTATTTTACCACTTTAATTCATAAGTATCTGGTTTTCTTCATTCTTCAACCCCCCCTGCCACCTCCCTTCCCAGCCCACAGTCCATCCAGGTAAATTTTAATAACCAGGAACAGCTGAAGTAACTTTCTCACTCCTTCCCTTACACAGCCATAAAACACCTGGAACACAGTCAGTCAAGCAAACGCAAGAAGTCCATCCAAATATGCTAATTTTTTTTACAGGTGGTTTACATTCCTTTCACAACAACTGATGGGGAGAAGAAAAGATTTATTCCTAAATAACGGAGCTGCTATAGCAATGGAGTAAAGGCAGCTATAGGGGTGGGCAATAGTCTGCATGGTGAGCCAAGATAAGAGGAGACTGTAATTTAATTATCCCAAAGCACATGGAGTTGTTAATTTGAGCTGAATTTGAATTAATGGAAAATATTGTACCAGAAAATGAAACATGTAAATAAAGTGCTTTAGAAGCACGCTTCAAAACTTTTAACCCAAACAAAACACAGAACTTCACGCTGCTTTTTCCTGTTGGGCCAGACATTTAAGTCAGGAAGCTGCTGTGAATTTTTAAACCTTTAAGAACATCTTAGACTTACTACTTTCTGTGATAATGTTTACGGAATTTATCAAATGCAAACTCCACTCAGAATAATGGCAATAAAAGGTCCTTCAGCTGACTCATGTTAATGCAGCTAGGCCGATAAATTAAATAATCTAGAAACTAGTATGCTCAAAGTCTCCAAGAGTCAGTTTGGCTATGATGTCATTTTTTGACAGCTTCCTATATGCAAGGAAAGAGTAAAAATGAAGATAGTTTACCAATTTGCTGCAAAATAAGTGCTTTTTTTACTCTCTCTCTTTTTTAACATGTAGAGAATGGCTGTTACCAGAGTAGATTAAAAAGTGACTATCAAAAGATAAAAACACAGTCTCTTTTCTAGCACCCCTGCTTCTGTGAAATAATTTCCCTATTTCCTTTCATATTCAAAAGTAGCAAAGGAATGAGCACAGACCAATTAATTTCTAAAAACAAACAAGCAAAAAACTAGGAGCACTTTTTATTTAAACTAAAAGTCCCCCTTGCCCCAAGTTCTGCTTGTAAGATAACTATTTCTATTGTGTTAGAAATCAAACTCTTAGGTAAACTCTGATTTTGATAAAGAACTCTGCAATTTTTTTATCACAAGTGCTGGTGATGGCACTTATTGGATAATTGATATATTATCTTGTTGCTGCTTTGGAAGATAGTTTTATTAACTTGCTTTAAGCTTTAATTGAGTTTGACAAATAATTTTGGCTAGACCATCATATTTCTTGTTCCCTTAAACTGTTGAAAATGTAAACCATCAACAAGTAAAATTAATTGGGAACCTAACTTTGAGATAGAGTATCCCAGAAAAATCACTGCTTCTGTTTGATTGTTGCACTCTGATCCAGTGAGTTTCAAGGTTCACTCAATTTTTGGTTAATAATTAATGGAATTTTACTTACAAAAATGTAAAATGAAAAAGAGTACAGATACTTCCTATGAATATAAATTACAGTAGAATACCTCTTGTGCATTGATCAGTAATGAGGCATTATACGCACTCAAATCATAAATCCCAGTGGAAAGTTTAACTGATAGAAGTTCTGTTCTTAGGTTGACTTAATAAGCCTGGACTGATGTACTGAGGAAACTGAAAAACTGGGTAAAACTTTCTTTGACTGAATTTGTTCACTTCCACACAACACTTGTACACAAGAACTAATATTAAATCCAACACCTCACTACTCTGGCTCATATACCTCAAAGGTAAGAAACTTCTCAAAAGCAACGGGTAAAACATCTATTAAAGTGCATGTTATTTTCATTAAAAGAAGGAGAAAAGATTTAAACATGTACTGAAGATGGCATAGGTTCAAAGCTCAACTTTAACCCTGACACATATACAAGAGCATGTTAAAAGAACTTGAAATACGAATTATGATACTTTTAATATAATGTGGTGTGAGACCCACCAAACTCTTTTTGTCCTGAAGACATGCAACTGAAATTGGTACTACAGAGCAGCACTGTACTTCCATGGAACTTCACCAGTCAAGGGCAGTATGTATTTTTCTTAGGTTTTTTATTTTTTGCCAATATACCTCATGCAAATGTAACCAAGTATAATATTAGTTCCAAAATCTGAAAATCTGGTTTAGGGCAGCAATGCTGCAGTCTTTTCTGAATATAAAGCACCTTGAAGTGGACTTCACTAGCACGTTCATCATATTTCAAGAAAAACAACGGGTTATATATTTTTACTGCACTCAATTGTTTTTTGAAAGCTGACAGATGTAAAGAAAATTCCACATTAATAACAACAAATAAAATTAAGGCTGAAATCTACAACTGAGGACAAGAGCATAAGGCAGTGGAGTGTGCCCTCTACTAACATACACATTGGCAGCTTAAAAAGAGCTTTCATATTTCTCATATTTTCCTAACTTGTTCAGTTTGGCTTCAACAAAACCAGACCTTGGAAGATTAATTTTAGTCCAACTTTATTTCCAAACAAAATACAGTTAGTACGCTTGTTAGAAAGTGTTCTTGACCAAATAAGTTTTCTTATCACTTGCAGAAATATATTACTGCAAACATTTAAACAACTTTCACTGCATCAGTGCAGGCTAAGGGAATAAAGAGTTGCAAACTAAAAATAAACAAATCCTGTGGTTTTGGGGTTTTTATTTATTTTTTGTTTGTTTTAAATTGAGCTAAATTAAAAGCAGAGATGTCCTAAGTGTAAAAGAAAGTACCCTCCAACTATTCAACATACTTGCATTGTAGAAGTACAGATGAAGAAAACCTTGTTGGATTGTGGTGTAATACTAGAGCTAGCAGTTCTTAAAGTACATCTTATAGCAATTTCTAAGCAAATCCAGATTCTAAGTTACACAGTTTTGGATGGGAAATCTAAATGAACAATGCTTGAACCACACCCCAGCACCTTTCTCCTGGATCTTTAAAAGGACAAAACCATTATGGCTATTTTATTTTAAAATATTTTATGAAGTTTGGACATACATTAAGTTATTGCTGACCTGCCTCTCATTTGGCTTTCTCCTAAGTAGCTAAAGCATACTTTTTTAGATACAATAACAATCAAAAGTATACTGTATTTTGTGTTACTATAGCTTTCCCAGAAAAGATCAGCTGGAGATCCCTTTCAGCCTTTAGGGTTGCTTAGTTCCTTCAACATGCATAATTTCACCAAAGCTTTATGACTAATGTGAATGTAGACAATTTCTATAATAAGCAACATTCTCAGTTAGGCCACAGTGCATTTTATAGTTTATTAGTATAGGTCAAAATTCCCTTTTTATTAGGCTAAATCTGCAGTTACAGGCTGAAGTAGGAGTAAAAAAGTTTTATATACTACAGTTAAGTGGTACTGTTGAACGTGCTAATGTACTATAGCACTGATAGATGAATAAGAAAGTTGGACTTGGAATAAGGAAGTGACAAGATGTCATTGGGAACAAGAAAAACTGTCATTATGTGTAATTTATACAGCTTCAGAAATAACTAGAAAGAAAACAGTGAAAAAAGACCTGTGAAGGAAGGTCTGACCCCAAGCTAAGAGATTAGGATATAGCTAGTAGTACCCTCAACTAAAGACACAGTCATTAACAGTATATTTTTTAACTTTTAATAATGAAGACAAATTTTTTTTTTTTAATTGACTGTCATTGGAATGGGGAAAAGGGGAAAAATAATTCCACTTCAGCAAGTTTTGTTTTCTGTCTCATAGGAAGCAACTATTCCAAATAATATAATATCCAATTTTAGACTGTAAGATTCACACATTTTTGACCCCATTGAAACAAAGCCAACATTTTACAACAGGAGATCTCACTACATCAGAAGTTTTCAATAAAGTGATCTCAGAGCAACTGCTGTTAGGTGGATAAACAGTGACTGGCTAAACTCAGCAGAGAGTAATTGGCTGTGTCCTGTTTTCAGTCAGCAACTGGCAACAGAGAAAGAACAGACTTAAAGCACTGGGGTAAGCTTGGAGACTGATTAGTCAGGAAGCTATTGCTAAAGGTAGCAAGAGTAGGAGCTATCCCAAGAGCTCTCTCACAGCAGTTTTCTTTGCCCTGTGAGACACACTGGAAATCCTGTAATGCACTCTGCCCTTCATTTATTTTTGCTACTGGACATTTGAGAGCATTTAAGAATGTTACTTTTTTGAGTAGTTGCCTGATGATGGATCACACAGAATTAAAATGATTTTATATTTCTTCGGGAAAGGGGAAGACTACCATCTACAGTACAATTATAAAACTAGGGAATTACCTAATAGCAAAGTACCTTTTATTCTGTGCTGAATAGCCAGAAGAGAGTTTGCAACTACTCACACTTCAATCCTGATTTACTCTTTACACTGAAATTATGAATTTATCTTGCAGAGAAGAAAGCTACATAGCTTAAAGCCATGGTACTGATTCATTTGCTTTTAATCCAGATAGTCTAATGAAACATTAGTACGCTCAAAAATATTATCATTGCAGCTAGCAGTAAAATATAAATTATACAAACACTCTATAGTAACAGGAAAAAGTTGAGTATCAAAGTACTTGAATGTGGAAACATGACAAATCTATCCAAAATCAATGTAAATCTTACATATATGCACTGTAAAAGAATTACTTTAATTTTTTTCCCCTCACAAGTCTAGGACAAAATGTACTAACTTAAAGCGCAGCTATTCAAACTATTGTTTTATCTTCAGTGTTGAGTGTGCTGTGCCATAAAGTATTACCTTTATTATAGATAGAGAACTAAAACGTGGAGAAAACTCTTCAGTCTTTTGGCCTCAAGCACTTTAAATTAGAGGCCTGAACTCATTGACTATTAACAATTTATACAAGCTATCTCCTGTATAAGACTGGTATGTCCTTCTCTCTAGCCAGTATAAGGACCCTAAAATCTCTAGATTGTGTACCTATATTTATGCGGTAGTTTATATCTTCAAGAGATTAAATGCATACGTTAATTTTGGGAGATGAGTTAAAAATTCTTAATACCTGATATCCCAAAGTAATTAACATGATAAAGCACTTCATGTGTTTAGTGCTTTGATGCTACTGCAATTGTAGATGTTTCGTACATCTGTAAAGCAGCACCTCTCTAAGAACCAAACAGCACAAACGGGGAAAAACCTCTAACAGCCCAAAAGCAAAGCCAATCCCACTCACTCTATGGTTTAGGACCAGAGGAAAGGATAGGTCTCTCTACTAGTTTCTAGCATTTCTTTTGATGTGGTTCTCATTTAATCTTATTTTTTAAATACTAACCAGAATTTAAGAGTCCTCCCCTAGCTCCTCCATCTGCTTAATTGCCTAATTTGGTATCGTGTTCACATGAGTTATCAGCAGGTTTGGAGTCATCAGATCAATTCACCTAGTTCTTCAGCTAATGATGGTGAAGTGAAAGATCAGACATGATAAAGTTTACTTTCTCATGGAAAAAATAGTTCAAATAAAATATTTACATTTTAGAATGTAGGAAGAAAAAAACCATATGAGTTCTCCCTTCTCTGGTAATGACAGTGATGAAATGCACCCGCTGAAATAGGAATAGGTCCTGAGATAAATTTCTCAAGAGACAGTTCTTATGCACAGAAAACAAAACAATTTTGGTAAGGAACTGAAGTGTTTAGGGATGTATCTTCACTTTTGAACCCACGGAAACATAAAAAATAATAAAAAAATAATCACCAAATATAATTATTACTACAGTAAAACCCAAACAAAACTCCAACCTTATACAAGTTATTAAAGCAAAGGAAGCCTTCATGTAGTAGTAGAGTATATATTCTGATCCCTTCTCCAGAGGCTAAAGAAAACAACTGGAAGATCAATGTAGCCCACCAGTCCCCAACTTGAATATTTATTTTCCTGGCTAACACATCTGTACTATCTCAGACTGCCATCCCTCAATTAATATACACTATTCTGATACCAATTTCTTCTTCTGTTAATAAATTCAGTTACCAAACTGAAAGACCAGTAAAATTTAGGTGTCAAAGTCAACCTGAGTAATGAAAACTCACTCAGCTGTGCTGAACCCTGGTTCATCCATATTCTATTATCATCACAGAATCATAGAATCGTTTCATTGTAAAAGACTTTTAAGATCAAATCCACTCGGTATTCTAGCATTGCCAAGTCCACCACTAAACCATGTCCCTAAGCACCACACCTACACATCTCTTAAATACCTCCAGGGACGATGACTCCACCACTTCCCTGGGCAACCTGTTCCAATGCTTCATAACCCTTTTGGTGAAGATACTTTTCTTAATATCCATCTAAATCTCCCCAGGTGTAGCTTGAGGCTGTTTCCTCCTGTTACACGGGAGAAGAGACCAACACCCACCTTGTTACAACTTCCTTTCAGGTAGTTGTAGAAAGTGATAAGGAGATAAGGTCTCCCCTGAGCCGCCTTTTCTCCAGGCTCAACAACCCCAGTTCCTCATAAGACTTGCTTCTAGACCTTTTACCAGCTTCGTTCTTTCAGGGACAGGATTTAAACCATGTTTTCCATATCCCTGGAAAGCTCCCTTCTGTTCATTAGCCCCTCTTCTCACAGAGTTTCACTATAAATAACAAATGTTACTGAGTGTAGTTATTTACATATTTATATTGAATAGG
This sequence comes from Nestor notabilis, assembly GCF_000696875.1. NCBI lineage: Eukaryota > Metazoa > Chordata > Aves > Psittaciformes > Psittacidae > Nestor > Nestor notabilis. The sequence continues at coordinate 49,325 of NW_009911530.1, read as the reverse complement.
GAAGGCTGACAATTATTACTTCCACCAAAAAAGAGTGACTAAAGTAAAAGGCATACTATGACCTGGAAGCCATGAAAATGTCAGCCTCTCAACTTGTGTTGCACTAAGCAGGCATTTGCCAGGAAATAGTTTACCTGTGGTTCTTATGAAGCTCTTTTACCTGTCAGTGAATTGAACATAATGTGAGGCATATCCTGTTTTCACATTACTTAAAATGGTTTCCCTCTTTCTCTTTATGAGAAACAGTTATCAGAGAGTGCTGTCTTTCTTGCCACTATAGGTTTCCAAATGGCAGGGGAGAACCCAAGTAAACAAAGTGATTCTATATATAAAAATATATAACCTATTAAATTGGTTAATTTAGATTTTAGAAATAGAAACCTATCAAAAGATTGTTCATTATAGTAATGCATCCTACTTTTCTGTGGTTGAAGGCTTGTTAAAATTCTTGGACATTCGACCCTGCCCATGGCAGGAGGTTGGAACTAAATGATCTTAAGGTCCTTTCCAATCCTAACTATTCTATGATTCTACGATTGATTACTCCTGAAATTGCATAGCTCAATTAGGTGCTGTACACAGATACCCAAATTTGTTTCGAAACCTAAAAACTGAGTTGTGATACCTAGTTTTGTTCCTGCCCCAAAAGCTATCCTGCTTCAAGCAGACAAAGCAGTCTGTCCAGAGCTAATTGAAGTATCTGTATATGTTCTGTACCATAACATACCATGTACACTCATCTATTTTCAAATACAAAGAAATCAGCTTAAAGCCCAAGAAACAGATAAAAAGAAAAAACTGTAACAATTATTTGCTCATGCTGAATATCTGTTAAGAATTCACTGTTTCTGTTTATGACACTATGTATTCTTGATGTTATCTTTTCAATTTCATATTTTATTGTTTTTCTATGCCACAAGGAGAGGAAAAAGAAAAAATCAACAACTGGAAGTTTGAATACGGTGTAGAATAAATACATTCTTAGTTTTCTAAACCTCAATTTTTAGATCTTTGAAAACCTAGGGCAAATATGGTCAAACCTGTAGGGTCAGAAAACAGTTTTTCGTTGATTCCTCTATATGGAGTTAGATAAATATAATCAGACAATATAGCATAAGAAAAACTCTTTCCTCCAATGAAATAAAACCCCTCACTTACAAAAAAGTCTTCTTTTTAAGATATCATCACAAACTATTGTAACAGAAAGACCATGTTACTAACAAGGTATTGTTACAGTCTTTCAAAGAAAGAAAGAGCAGATATTAGCAATCCTGGTTTTTGTAAACCTTGATGAAGTAAAATCTGATAAGAAATTGCATAGATTAATTTTTCTGATCTTCCTTTGAAAAGTGGGGGTTTTTTTTAAACATTACCATACCAAGAACAAGGGTCAACCTACTTTACAGTGTATGCTGAAAGTGAAGAGATTGATTAGCCCAATATCCTGCAAAATCCAAATATTCTTTCCTGAAATTACTTAAACTATACCTTCTCATCTTGGTTTTGTAAGAAAATAGGAGTTACAGCTCAACTACCTCACATTCCCCCAGATCATTCCAGCCTAAGTCTGGCTATCATCTTTCCTTCTCCTATGCAAATGAAAACTGCATTTGCCCCTTATATTTCCTTCCTTTTCCAATCATGATGTGTAAGTTTGAGCCACCAAGAAAAAGTCTCCAGTGCTGCTGATTAATTTGCTGGGTGATTGATGCAGATATTGCCTTAGGCATGTATGATGGAAATACAAAAGACATCTATTTTTGGAATGAATCAGAGATGATACTGAATTTATCAAGCAACTTACAGACACAACCCACCAGTTCTGGTTCAATTTAAATGCCAACTTCCCTTTAGAGTATTCCAAAACCTGAAAATAAAGCTTCCAAATGTTCCTACCCCAACAAAGGGAAAAAGCTGCAGGATACTCTTTTTTTATTTAATGTCCTTTATTTGTACCTTTGCAAAGCATTGGCTTATAATGAAAAAAAAAAAATAAATAAAAATCAACAGAAAAAAACCCAAAAAGACCAAAACACCCAGACAGAAATGCAACTCCAGTTTTTCTTTTACATTGTACATTTATGCTTTGCCTGCAACCACCACTTAGGAAAAAATGAAACTAAACTCTCCCACAGGAGGAAAATCCCAGAACATTAAGGGAACACATGCACTTACACAGCAAAGAAAGATGAATTAAGAAGTGTGCTTAAAGAATTTCATGAGTAACATTTTGTGTTTGCTCTACATCCTTTAAATTACTGGCTAAACAATGTTTCATCAACCAGACATCTCTTGAGTCACAAAACAGACTCAAGCCAGAGCTGATAGAGTTTCACTGCTTGTTTCCAGCTCAGGTTTTGTCCCCTATGTACATATAGGAGAGCCTTGTAATCAGAGAAAACTCATTTCCAATGTCTAGCTGATGACATTTCCCTACCCAATATTTCTTTTATTAAAGAAAAATATCCTGCTTAACAAGACATATACATATTAAACAGTGTAAAGAGCATTATGGCTGTTGTTTGGTCAATAGATACATAATTTATTTTATTTGGATCAGAGTTCTTAAAGATTTTGAAGAAGGGTACAGGAGTTTTGGTACTTGTTTAGACTACTTGTTCTGAATATTCAGAAAACAGAAGTGAAAGAATCTGGTAAATTTATACCTAAAATCTAGCTTAACAAATAGGGAGGAGACTTGAAAAGTACTCTGAGAAGTGACAGAACCTCTATAGATCAACTCAGTAATTCTCTTTGAATGGGAAGTTCTGCATGACTAAATAATGAAAAGACAAATATGGGTAAATTGTTGGCAATTTACAGTTCCCTCTGCAGACTTAAGATTGTCCACTGATGCATATGCAGAAGACTGCTTTGAATAGGTAACTTGCCTGCCATAGCTTTTGGAAATCTGGTTACCTAGCTAGACTATTATGAAACTGACATTTACTGTATGTGCAGTTATGGAATATACAATGTCACTGCTTTCAAATGTCACCTCTTTGCCACAGTTCTTATCTGCAGAAAATGCCCTTGCCTCCCTTGAGAGAAGCAGTCTGATTTAACTAGTACCAATGAACACTGGCAAGATATTTACAAATTCAATTAGCTCTTCTGAGTGCCTAATTTGACATGTTCAAAGGGTCTCACATTAGGAATGAAGTTGTCAAACCTCTGGAGAATAAGCCCCATTATAAGGTCCACCTTGTCTCAAGGTGGCACCTAAAATTTTTACTCTCAAAAAGCTTCGGTTCTCTTTCTTGTCTATATTATGTTTACATATAATCCTTTATGAAAAGACACAGAATGGAAGATATGCATGTCATCTTACTCGTGGGAAGTCTCACAAGACTATATAAGAAAACGAATGAAATAGCCATAGACATTTTTTGTCGGATTACAATTCCTCCTCTCCTTCTCTACATATGGGCAGTGCTAAGGTTGACAGTGTGTGCTCAGGTTACATGAAGGGCAAGTTAACTTTATTTTTTTCTGTCTACACCAATATTTTCAGACTACTGATATGCATTTACTACTAATTTGAAGTAGCCATTTCCATTCTTGAGAGAGCTTGCATCCGTTTTGCAGTATCTGGTACTTAAAAATAAATATAAATAAATAGGTGAGTATTTAATACCTCTCTTTATGCCAGCCTTTATTATAAAGATATATTTATATAAACTTTGTTGGAAAGAGGTATTTTGGAATGCAAATTCTCCAGGACCATCTCTGTGAGAGACTGTATGTGTCTGCAACTATGGCATTGCAGAAATAGTTCTAAACAAACGAATAGCAATGAGTAAATTCACTATTCTTGTCTGGATATTTTTTTCCAGACATGCAAAATTGACTCTTATGGTCACAGTTTGTTTGAACTCTGCTGCCTGCTCTAGGAAAACACTCTATTATAAACAGTGCAGATGGTTTCAGGGGAATTATTTCTGTTAGAATAAGCAACAATTTTATTTGACCTATGAAGTCAATATCAAAGTGAAGCTTTGGTCTTAAAATGGGAACAACTGAGAACTATGTTTTGGTATTTTTTAATAGAAATCCTATTAAATGTTTTCTTTTCATAACAATGCCTACAGATATTCCAAGTCTGCTGCCAAGGAAACTTGTCTATTGAGTAAAACTTCACAAAGTCTAACAATTTTTTTCTTCACCAGAGGTACAAACACTGATGTTTTCAGATCACATACAGAAAGAAGAATAGTATCTACCATGTAGAACCAGTAGTGGTCAAGAACACATCTTTACTACTAACATGTACTGGGTAAGAAGGTACCTTCACAGGTTTCATTGTTTCTGCAATGTGAGGTACTTCCTAATGTTCAACACATATAGTTGTGGAACATATACAGGAAAAAAATAAGGAAAAAAATAGGTTGAAATGTCAATCGTAGTTTGCTCTCATATACAGCCATGATGAAATAAAAGTGACCCCTAAGTGGCTGGACTTTGGGTTTCAAGAATTAAGATAAGCCTGAGCTCATTGTCAGCTACAATTGTCAAAAATAAGGTAGCAGAGACACTAATATGAACCTTAAATGACAGTTCTATTGCGAATAAGTGATGAAAAACCCCAATGAACACACACACACACACACACACAAAAAAAAGGGTTTTCTTCTGCTTAATTTGGACCAGAATGACATTACTTCACAAGGATTTTATTTAACAGAGGTGTTTAAAATGCTTCAGATGAAATATGACATGAAAATTATTCTATTGTTTATAGACTCACTGAACAAACAGCTACAGTAATTATGATTACCTCTTACCATGGAAGTTTGATTTGAATATAGAAACAAGACTTTATTGCTACCTTTGGAAGTACAGTCCACAACCCAATTACTGATTGCAACAAAGATTTCTTTCAACCTTTTCAGTCACAAAAAGCAATTTGTATTTTTTTACTTCCATTTTATTGTAGCTTTTCTTTACCCACAGCATTCTGAATACAATCTACTTGTAAAGAAAAATGCTTTCTTCTGCATTTGAGGTAAATATACATGCAATCAAAGCTGCATCTCAAATTCATTTTCATGCATTTCAGATAACATTACCTCGGCTAATGTTACTGTAAACTAATGCATAGCCATAGAAGCAGATAACTTGATGCAGGCTGCAAAGCCTGACTGAAAACTGTGTGAATACCACAGCTTTCTGTGCTGCAGTGGGCTCTGTGCTGCCTTAGATATGCTGCTACATCTATTTGAACTTAACTAGCTTGAAATAAATGTGCAAGCTGCAAATACGCCTTGACTGTTGTAAATAAATGATAAACTCAGATCAACCATAGCTATTAGCTGCCTGAGATGATCTTCTAATGTGCAAAATCCTGATCACTGAAAATTGTTTTCTTCTACTACTTAAATAAAATAAAAAAGCTCCCATTAGATGCTATTGAACTACAACTTTACCAAAGTACAACACTAAAACTATTCTAATACTCCACTTGTGTCACACAGTGCTCTGAATGGGAATTAGAATGAAAGCATACACCACAGTACTGACCGCAGTTTATGGCTCTTTGCAGTGAAAGTAAACTGTAATATTAACACATAGGTTTGAACATATATATAGTTCAGTTGTTAATTTAAAAACACAAAGCACCATAAATGGAAACAAAGGAAACAAATATACCAATATCTCAATAAAAAACTCTAGTAAAAATTATTTATATTCTTCACGTGCTAGAACATTTCCAAATTCTAACAATTCCAAATGTGTATTACTGCTATTAGCTATGCAGCAGGACTTTTCCTCAGCAAGAAATTATCTCACTTCATGGGCCTTGTCACGAGCAGAAAAAAATAAATTGGTAATTCTGATCACAGGAAGATAATAGATTTAAACCTGACAAAACCCACATACCATGTTACAAAGAGACAATAAAAGAGTGCAGTAGGACTGAAAAAAAACCACCACCACACCCAAGAGGCTTCCCTGGGATGCAGCATGAGGAGCAGTACTCTTTTTTAAATAAGAAATATATCAGCCGAACCCTACCAGAGGTTTCTGGGGACCTCAACAGATCATGAAAAGTGGCCAACACATGGCTAGGGCTAGTATTCCACTAAATTTACTATTCCTCCTATTTTTCTTTCTTTTTCTTCTTACCTTAAGCAGTCTATTTAGATAAAGGAAACAATTTCAGTTTTCGGTTCTAGAGCTAAATAGCATTGGATTGCTCATCTGTATAACTTTGTTTTATGGGGCTTGGCTCAGCCTCATGAGCAAGTGATAGTTTGGTACCTTGAGCAGTATCATTCTGAGGGTGACAATTGCAATGGTTAGAGAGATTTCTTTCCTGCTTCCATTTACGTTAGAGCTATGAAGAAAGCATGCATTCTGCCTGTATTTCTCTCTCTCATCACCTCCTGTGAGACATGGAACCACTACTCTCTAGTTCCCATGTGTACTTGGGTCTGATATTCCACTTTTTTAGCAAAATATTGTTCATCGTAAAGACTAAGTTTTTATTCATTTGCTTGCTTTTGTTTTGAAACAGAAGAGATTAGCTACAACTTGATGGCATCTGCCTAGCCAATTCATAAACTCTGAATGATTCAGAAGGCAAACATTTCAAGTCATGGCTTGTAATTCTTTTTGACTGCATGATGAGTCAAAGAACTTCATCCTAGATATGAATCTACAGTGTGTATTAAAGTATATCTACTGTAATTAAATCTGTTAGTCTCAGCAGAATAAGCAGTAACCAAACCAGTTACCAGTTAAGCCAAATATCCAGAACCAGTACAGAAGCAAAGAAGGAAAATGCTTAAATTGCTGCTTGAGGGCTCTTACCAGACTCCACATATTTTAAATTTAGAGTAAGCCAGTGTTTTTTTGCCATTATATAAAATGTAGCACCCATTTGATACATTAGGTTGGGAAAAACAGCAAATCAATGAACAACGAAGCCAATGCTTTTGTCTAATGACATATCCCAGTTTTTCTGAAATGCATTGAAATTATAGACTTCTTGCTTGACTGGCCACATTGTTAACTTCAGTGAGGTGGTTATTATCTAAAAATAAACTCTGATACTGAGGGTCTAGTATTCATTCTAGACAGTATGCAACCTACATAATTTCTGGTTTTCCAATAACAATATAAATTATTAAAAGGAAGTTCCCAACTTACCTACAAAGATCTTGAATAGCAAAAAAATAAATAAATAAATATTCACCTCAAAGGGAACTTAAAGCAACCAACGACCATATAATTCTATCATAAAGTCAAAAACGTTTTGATAAGTGAATTCACCGTAATCTACATCAAGTTTAATGCTCTCTTTGGCTCAAGATAGGATAATGTAACACATAGATATTGGGACAAGTGTCAACAAATCAAAACCATACTAATGAATTCTTCAAAAGCAGGCTCAGAGTAGTATTATCCTGTTCCTGAGCTAATAAGTAACATAATTTGTTTTTTTGGTGTTTCTGGTGCACAGCCCTAATGTTTGTCCAAATACAGTTAATTTGAAAACTGGAAATTACACTACCTGTCCATAGACAGCTAGACAGATCAAATGGGTTGAAAAGAAGCAAAATTCAATTTTTCTTACTAGCAGAAACACTTACAGGATGAACTCAGATGTGCTCTGTAGTCATTATTCAACTATCGATATGTTATGTGCTAGACAAGCACTTGTCAAATACACTTGATTCTTCTCTAAGCCAATTCCAATAAGTGAATTAATTATCTTTAAACTGTACTTCCAGCTCTATGCTCTTTAACTTTGTTTTTAAGATAATGCCAGATTCTGTACACTCTTTATTTTGGGGCTATTGACACTTAAGAAATAAAAACTTAAACATGAGGAATAATTAATATCATCAATTTGATGGCATTTGCTTTATAAACTCCACAATGCATTTACATGTCAAAGGATAATGCATTCTGCTTAAAAAAGGAGATATTTAGATATCTTTTCCTGCAAGTTTCAATGAAAAATTTTTCTTTAACAGAGGTATTACAGATGTAAGCTTTTTCCAGAAAACACTTAAAACAGTCACGCTGGACCCCCCAAGCTTAACTAAAACACACCTAATATAACAATATTCCATAGAATGTCTAACAAACAAAGCTAACAAGCACCAAACCCTCATTGTAACTTTTCAAATATGAGTAAGTCATATTTGATTACAGTGAGACAGTTCAGAAGTTTATGAATAAACATATAGGACTAATGCTCAAGATCTGGAGAAAAATTTTGCTATGAAGTAACTGATTCATTTACTAGTACTTTGTTAATACAACATCACTTTTGAATTAAGCTGGTAAATGATAGCTTAAACCATTCCATAGCTATAGTATCATGAAAACCAGGACAAAGAAAAACAGAACAAATGCAAAAATTTCTCTGATTCAGTATCATAAAGACTTAGTAACATTTAAAATGTTCCAAAATCTGTTTTGTGTTATATTTCTATAACACATTAAAAAAAAAATAATCTATGCATAATTGTTCTTAAGAACTATAAGAGTACTACATTTAAAAATATAACCAAGTTTTAAATAAATAAAAACCCTACAAAAGATAGAAGAGCTTTGCAAAGTAATCAATAAGTACAGTTTCAGGTGATTTTAAAAAGCAGGTTCCAATGCACTTTTAGTATTCCACTAAGGTAGAAAACTGAAAAAAAACACGTCAGTCTCTTGAAAGCACAGATCAACTACATAAGCTAAGAGCAGCATGCAATTCATGAATATGGTTCATTACCATGGTTACAAGCTTTCAGCACAGGCCGCTGTGTGGTTGGACTGAGATTGTGCGGTATGTCTGCAAAAGAAGGAAACAATGGAAATGAAACGCATCTTTGAAAGTTACTGAAATGTTCTAACAACATTACTTAGCAGAATTATTTAGAAGTTGGATGTTCCTAGGAGTGACAGTTACATACCAGTGAAATTATTTGATTCATTTATAGGACAAGATGACTTTTACTTTCCCCATTTAACTAAAACATTGAAGTACATGTGGCTGTATTGAAGAGTTTTGTCATAATAATCATGCTATGCTAAGTTCAGTAAATTAATCTCTGAAGTGCTAATACCATCAGCAAAACAGCCTGAACATCCCTGGAAGTTATCATTGCAAGAAAGAATTAAACCCAATAGCACTGAAGTTCTACAGCACTTTTAACTTTCTATGGAAAATAAAATGTAAAATAGAATATTCACCTTTAGACCTTGGTGCCCTTTTCCTTCGGTCTCGAAAAGCTGCACCTGATTGCAAGGCCTCCAACAGGCTATCCATCACACCAGTCTCCTCACCTTCTGAAAAGGGAGAGAAGGAACCCTCTAGGTTACCATAGCAATATCAAAGCATAAATAATAACTATAAACAACAACAATAAAAGATATTAATGGTACTATTAAAACTATTTATTTCAAACTTAGACCAGGGTTTTAACGTTCACAATTTGCTCTCTTGCAATTAACCATAACTGATTTGGTCTTCTATACATTGAACTAGGCCAAATTTTATTCCATTCATTTCACATTCCTCTTTCTCTATAGTGAGAGTCAAGCAGTTTTAAGTGAAATGTCATTTCACTCATATTTTCATTTCAGTACCCTTTTGCAACCGCAAATAATCAGCTTCATGTCAGCTTTCAAGAGCTGTCCCTAAAAATGATTTGCTATATTAGACAAGAGATCATTTCAGTTATTGTTATAAAA